>NC_056456.1:13922841-14223591 GCF_018296145.1 Oncorhynchus tshawytscha | reverse complement strand
GGAATCTCTCAATCAATCAGAGACAATTACTGTTGGCAGGCAGTACTGCCGCAAAAAAAAAGATGTTGGCTCTTAGATGGCAATCACCTCACTGTCTCCCAGTTTGTCAGTTGATACAGTTACTATTAGAAGTTATAACATTAGAATTATCGCAAGAGAGAATGAATGGTGCTCGTCAAGAAACCTGGTTCTGATGACTGAAATACAAAGTACAAAATACAAAGTATTTCATTCTATGACATCATCCATCTGCAGGTTCAAGCCCTCCTATTCACATGTGAATCAATTGAGACCGTTTTAATATGCTCACTAAATGTAGGAGCGAGCAACACTCCTGCCATTTTATGTACAGTACCAGTCAAACATTTGGACACACCTACTCATTTATTTGTACTATTTTCTACATTGTAGAATATTAGTGAAGACAACACTATGAAATAACACGTATGGAATCACGTAGTAACCCCAAAAAAGTGTTAAACAAGTCATAATATGTTTTAGGCTTTAGATTCTTCAAAGTAGCCACCCTTTGCCTTGATGACAGCTTTGCACACTCTTGAGACAACTTGTCCGATTGCTAATAGTACTGTAATATCATGTTTTCCTCAAACATGTGGCGCTATCCCTAGGCCACAGCGGGCTTCCATTATTGTAGTGTGCTGAGCAGACCAGTGCTCTATCAGTTGAAACACTATGCTAATACTGTTGACTTACATTTTTCCAGGCTGTATTTTAACTGGATGGGGTTCCTTGAAGGAACAGCTGATGGCATACAAATAGAATTGTTTTAATGCCTTTAAATTCCTTTTCATATAAATCACGTCTCACTCACGGAGGGCTTAACTGAGTGTTATTTTATCATTAAAATCATGTTCAGTATGCAGACAAGACTAAGATGTTGTAACAGCCAGATCTCTTTCCAAGCATAGTGAAAAGGTCAGGTCTAGAAATGTAGTAATTGGTCAAACTTTGAGTCATGTAGTACAATATCCAAGCACATTATATCCCCATTGTTCACATGAAACTCAAGGTGATGACAGATGCATGAGCTGACTAACAATCCAAGAAGAGATCCAAATCCTCCTCGTACAGTATTGCAGCAATTTTGGAAACGTGACAGTGCAACGTAGGTCTCAATCCCTGGTCTCTCGGGCCGGTAGACCTGCTGTCCACTGCTCCAATAAAGATTACACCTTTAGGGGGAGATCATAACAGGTCCTACCTACGCAAGGTTCATTTCAGTATCTCTCTTACCTAAGATATGATGTTTTCTGCATCTGCACTGTACATTCTTACGGTAAATACACTATCTGGGAATTCAAAAGTATGTGGACACCCCTTCAAATTAGTTGATTCGGCTGTTCGCCCAGACCCGTTGCTGACAGGTGTATAAAATCGAGGCACACAGCCAAGCAATTTCCATAGAAAAACATTGGCCGTAGAATGGACGGTACTGAAGAACTCAATGACTTATAACGTTGCACTGTCATGGGATGCCACCTTTCCTACAAGTCAGTTCGTCAAAATTCTACCCTGCTAGAGCTGCACCGGTCAACTGTAAATGCTGTTATTGTAAAGTGGAAACGTCTAGGAGCGACAATGGCGAAGTGGTAGGCCACACAAGCTCACAGAATGGGATCGCCGAGTGCTGAAGTGCGTAGTGCGTAACAATCGTCTGTCCTCGGTTGCAACACTCATTACTATGTTCCAAACTGCCCTGGAAGCGATGTCAGCACAATAACTGTCCGTTAGGAGCTTCAGTAAATGGGTTTTCAAGGCTGAGCAGCCGCTCACAAGCCTAAGATCACCTTTCGCAATGCCAAGCGTCGGCTGGCAGGCTGAGTTTGGTGGTTGCCAGGAGAATGCAACCTGCCCCAATGCATAGTGCCAACTGTAAATGTTGATTGAGGAGAAATAATGGTCTGGGGCTGTTTTTCATGGTTCGGGCTAGGCCTCTTAGTTCCAGTGAACTACATAAGGTGCCATTTCAAAATGTGGTTGTCCATCAGCAGTTAATCATCTCTTGTTAAATCAGTCACTGTCTGTCACTCAATTAGCCCGTGTCAGCAAATCATTTTAAGATTGGTAAATTAATCTAGCCAGCTATCTCAACTTCATTTTGTTAGTCACTCAAACTCAGAGAGCATATTCAAAACTGTAAAAAGTTCTCTCCACCCTATGGCAAAATTGGTAGAATTGCAGGAAATTAGCTGCAAAACTGCTATTTTTTCCTCTGCGCCCCATGACAAAATGCGTAGAATTGCATGAAATGTGTTATAAAATTGTGAAATCTTCTCTCCACCGATGACAAAATGCGTAGATTTGCAGGAAACTTACTTTAAAATGCCGCTGTTAAAATGTTTTGCTCGCAATGTTGATTTGAGCTATGGAAACAGTGACATTAATATCCTTCCTCAATCTGCTACTACACAACTCTGACACGAAATGATCTAATCAAGAAGAACCCGGCATTTTCATTCATGAATTAGTACCACAAATGTGGTTATGGCACAGGGCACAAGGGGCCATAATGGGAGACTGACAGCACAGTTGTCCCTTATTAATGGCAGGTGGCAGTCATCCCTGAGTACCATATTTTTCTATGTTTGTTTTCATGTTTTGTTCCGGAACTTGGTGCAAGGCAAATGCATATCTTTGTACGGGGTATGGTAGTAGGTGCCAGGCACACCAGTTTGTGTCAAGAATGCAACGCTGCTGGGTTTTTCATGCTCAACAGTTTTCTATGTGTATAAAGAATGGTCCACCACACAAAGGACATCCAGGCAACTTGACACAAACTGTGGGAAGAATTAGAGTCAACATTAGGACAGCATGCATGTGGAGCGCTTGCATGGACTCTACTCTTGTAGAGTAGAGTCCATGCCCCGATGAAGGTGTTCCTAATGTTTGGTATACTTAGTGTATATAGTACGTTAACTGACAGGTAAAATTGACCTGGAGCAGAAGCACCCTAGTCTGTCTGACTGCCTAACATGGTCAGATGTGATTGCTGTCTGAAAATGTTTTGGGATAAACTCTTCCTCAAAAGAGACCAGAAGAGCACAAATATTTCAATGGTTCTGACTCTCAAAACATTGGTCTACCACAGGTGCAAGTTTTCCATACCAATTAGCAAGTGCTCCACCCGCATATTTTCCATCAAAATAAACTGGATACACATAACAAAATCACATTAAAATGGGAGTGATTGTCTTTGAAATTCAATGCTTTAATTGAAACCAGGCCGCATGCGGAATTACAGAGCAACTGTTTTGATGGCTCCATGGTTTCCATCAGTGAAGGAGGGGATTCCTGACTGATATCCAGAGAGGAACACTACATTTCCTCAGGAGGAAAACCAACCAACCGACAGATGACGAAGCACGTCATTGTTTTCCATTAGCTTTATGGTCAATAGACATTGAGGGTTTTTTCTACTTTTTTTGTTCAATCTGTAATGAACACTCCAGGTCAAAGGTTCACGCCCCTCTTCTCTCTCTCCCGCTCTCTCTCGCTACCACTCTCTACCCCATTTGCACACAGTATCCTCCACATCACTCACATATGGTAGGACTGGACTGGGTAAACATCTGGTCATCTTTATTTCAGCCCCTCAATCGGCTCGCTAGTCTAGTGTGTGTACTCAATCTTCTCCAATTACATAGTTACTGGCTGCTCCCCTGAGGTTACGTGGACAAACCGTTTGGGATTGCGTAAGGGGTTTCCACAAAATAGGTGTTGCCCAAAAATTCCTTGCAGTTATGGAAATAAACCCACAGAAGGAGAAAAGAGTGAAAAAAAGAAGAGGGAGATGGATTGTGGAGATACTGAGAGAGAAAAAGAGAGAGAAAGACAGATGGATGGAAGTGCAGAGAGGGGGAGAGAGAGAGAAAATAGAAAAGAGAGAGAGCGGGAGAGAGAGCGATGGAGAGAGATGGGAGATAAAGAAAGAACTGATGAACTGGGTGAGGCATTTTCTCAAAGAAATTTGGCAAAAGTCTTAGCAGCCAAATATAAACTAGAACTTGATAACAGAAATCTAGAACACTATGTAATTATGCAGTTAAATTAAATCATAAGAAAAAAACTTACATTTACAAAAATGCTTTTTTGATTGTAAAAATGATTTAAAAAAGGTATGGAATACAAGGGCTTAAGGGAATTCAATCTATCTCATCATGCCTAGTGTAATGACATTGCCCTGTAGGGTGAGGTTTATGTCCCCCCCATAAATACCTTTCCCCCTTTTCTCTCCACTCTACAGAATGGACTCTTGGAAAGCCCTTTGTTAACATAGAGAGAGTATGGTAACATCAAAAGGTTGGGGAATGGAACAATGTTTCCCTTTCTCAACCAGTTGAAAGTGTTCGTTGGTACTTAAAGAATATGATATCAGATCAGTTGGTGTCTGTGACATTATAACTGATGATAGGACGACATAAATTGTATCTTGGAAAGTCTACACATTCTAGTTATCAGATTCACATGGAATTGTTGTGCAATTGAAATGTTTAAATATGAAACTATTTGTGAAAAGATTAAATGGAAGTTTAGCTTCTAAATGAGAGAATTGTTTTCATAAGTAAACTATGCTCACTCAGTGGCCACGCCCAAGTGGACAGACATTGGTTGAGAACTATGAAACACGCCCTTCTCTCCCCCAGTACAAAAGCCCGTTGACGGAAGTCAACCTTAGTTCCCGATGACATGAGGACTGGTGTCCATACTTTTAAAAGGGCTAATTTCAACTACAATCTAACGGAATTAACATTTAGTTCCAGAAATGTTAGGACTGCTGTCCTAATGTTTAAAAGTGTGAATTTCAATGTGGAGGTGACAATCACCACACTGGAATGGTGAATTTAGACTCGACCAGCCAGAATACAGTACGAGCTGATTATGGCAACCTGGTATGAACTCACTAAAGAAGTGAAACATCCTAGACATCGAGTTATCAGCTGCAGCTGTAAATGTACGTGGCCTAGGAAAGGACAGACAATCTCCGAAGAACAACAGGGTAGTTTAACATATCCGCTCTACAACACTACAACCAGAAATATTATTCAAAGGACAATGGCGATCTCTGCTGGGTAAACCAGTCTTTCATCTTCGACCCATTTATCGAAGCGCTGCTCAGAGTAAATATATATATCTTGCATTTTCCTTTTCCGAATGGGCGGTTATTAGAATGCATACGATTCTGTATTTACGGTAGCGTAGCTTCTCAAGGTCCGACAGAGACCCAATCCCTTGTCCCTCAGTCTTCCCACTCTTTCATTCAAACCAAACCCCCTTCCTTTGTGTAACCAGCCGTCAGACCGAGTTAGCCCACTAGGGGCTTTTCATGACATGATTAGTAATCTATGTGTGATCTATCCTGTGTATATACATGTAATTCTGTGTGATTATTTAGGTATTTAGTAAATAAATAATTACGCCAATTTGGGTATTGCTGATTCAACTTATTAGCTAGGGGTCGTGCAGATAACCAAGTACTTATGACAATCAGGATGAGACCGATCGAGGTGACGATTAATAATTGACTGCTATTGATAAAAAAGATCTTCAGATCTTTAACCTCTTGAAGCAAGGAGGCACTGTTTTTATGTTTGGAAAAATAACGTTCCCAAAGTAAACGGCCTATTTCTCATGACCAGATGCTAGAATATGCATATAATTGACTACGATAGAAAACACTCTAAAGTTTCCAAAACTGTAAAAATATTGTCTGTGGGTATAACAGAACTGATATTGCAGGCGAAAGCCTGAGGATAATCCAATCAGGAAGAGCCTCTTACTTTGAAACGTGTGTTCCTATGCGTGCCTGTCCTCCATTTAAAGGGATATCAACCAGATTCCTTTTTCTGTGGCTTCCCTAAGGTGTCAACAGTCTTTAGACATAGTTTTAGGCTTTTATTTTGAAAAATGAGCGTGAAGGATCACATTGCGTAAGTGGAGAGGTGGGGGCTCTCAGAGTGAGTTGGTGCGCAATTGAGTAAACCGGCCATTGTTCCTCCCGCTGTTATGGAAAAAGCTACACACTCGGTTGATATATTATCGAATATATATTTTAAAAACTACCTGAGGAATGATTATAAAAAACGTTTGACATGTTTCTGTGGACATTATGAAGACTATTTGGAATTTCCATCTGCGTTGTCATGACCGCTCTTTCCTGTGGATTTCTGAACATAACGCGACAAACAAACGTCGGTGGGTATAAAAATAATCTTTATGGAACAAAAGGAACATTTGCTGTGTAACTGGGAGTCTCGTGAGTGAAAACATCCGAAGATCATCAAAGGTAAATGGTTAATTTGATTGCTTTTCTGATTTTCGTGACCAAGCTTTCTGATGCTAAGTGTACATAATGCTATGCTAGACTATCAATAAACTTACACAAACGCTTGGATTGCTTTCGCTGTAAAGAATATTTTCAAAATCTGAGACGACAGGGTGATTAATAAAAGGCTACGCTGTGTTTCAAAATATTGCACTTGTGATTTCATGAATATGTATATTTTCTAGTAATATTATTTGACTGTTGCGTTATGGTATTCAGCGGTTGCAGACAGAAATGATCCCGCTACAGGGATTGGTAGCGTCAAGAAGTTATTAATAGTGGATTCGGGAGATAACCACTCTATATAAATGAATGCTTCCGTGATGCCCAGGGTTATAAATGATTTAATTGTTGCATGGTTTAATTCAATCACGTAATCAATTAAATGTTAGGTAATCGATATGATAAAATTGCATGGCATATGTCACACCCTGACCATAGTTTGCTCTGTATGTTTCTATGTTTTGTTTGGTCAGGGTGTGACCTGAGTGGGCATTCTATGTTGTGTGTCTAGTTTGTCTGTTTCTGTGTTTGGCCTGATATGGTTCTCAATCAGAGGCAGGTGTTAGTCATTGTCTCTGATTGGGAACCATATGTAGGTAGCCTGTTTGGGGTTGGGTTTTGTGGGTGATTGTTCCTGTCTCTGTGTTTGCACCAGATAGGGTTGTTTTGGTTTTTTCACATTTCTTGGTTTTGTTAGTCTATTCATGTATAGTTTCTTTATTAAAGAACCATGAATAATAACCATGCTGCGTTTTGGTCCGCCTCTCCTTCGACACAAGAAAACCGTTACAGCATATAATTTAATCATAGTCAGACACGACACTAGTGTGGAGGTTGACGGGAGAACAATAACAAAAACATTTTTTTTACAAAGACAATTTATTTACTGAGCAATAATGCAAACACCCATTCTTCCAAACAAGCTATTGTCCAATGTATAGATGATCATGTTATGAGCAAAAAAAACCTGTATATTTTAGTCTACACATGGTGTCAGTAGAGGTGTTAAACCTATTGAAGTCATTACCAAATGGTAAATCTACAGGTTATGATCTTATGGCCAATGTTTTACTTCGCTATGCTGCTCCCCAGATTGCAGCTCCACTGAAATACATATTTCATTGGTCACTGGAAAAGGGGACATTTCCAAATGTGTGGAAGCATGCTAAACTGTTTCCAATCCCGAAAAACAGCAAAGAACCTATTATTCCTGCCAATAGTCGACCAATTAGTCTACTCCCTTCACCCAGTAATTGGAGGGTATTTTGAGTAGGCAAATATTGGAGTATATGAAATGATTTGATCACAGCCAATCAGCACGCTTATCCCAAAACCAATTCCACTAGCACTGCATTGGTTGACATGACTGACCAGTGGCTCAATGCTATGGATAATGGCAGGTTTGTGTGTGTACTATTTTTTACATTTTAGTGCAGCATTTGATTTAGTGGATCAAAATTATTGCATTGTGGGTTTAAGGAGGCAGCATTGAATTGTGTACAGATATTCCAACTGTCAGAAAACTGTCCACCTAAAGTACCAGACAAAGGTTTGGACACACCTACTCATTCAATAGTTTTTCTTTATTTGTACTATTTTCCACATTGTAGAATAATAGTGAAGACATTAAAACTATGAAATAACACACATGGAATCATGTTGTAAACAAAAATATTTGAGATTCTTCAAATTAGCCACCCTTTGCCTTGATGATAGCTTTGCACATAGCTTTGCACACTCTTGGCATTCTCTCAACCAGCTTAATGAGGTTGTCACCTGAAATGCATTTAAATTAACAGGTATTCCTTGTTAAAAGTTAATTTCTTTCCTTCTTAATTCGTTTGAGCCAATCAGTTGTGTTGTGACAGGGTAGGGGGTGTATACAGAAAATAGCCCTATCGGGTAAAGACCAAGTCCATATTATGGCAAGAACAGCTCAAATAAACAAAGAGTAAAACGACAGTCCATCATTACTTTAAGACATGAAGGTCAGTCAATACGGAACATTTCAAGAACGTTGAAGGTTTCTTCAAGGGCAGTCTCAAAAACCATCAAGTGCTATGATGAAACTGGCTCTCATGAGGACCACCACAGGAAATGAAGACCCATTGTTACCTCTGCTACAGAGGATAAATTCATAAGAGTTACCAGCCTCAGAAATTGCTGCGCAAATAAATGCTTCACAGAGTTCAAGTAACAGACACATCTCAGCATCAACTGTTCAGAGGAGACTGCGAGAACCAGGCCTTCCTGGTCAAATTGCTGCAAAGAAACCACTACTAAAGGACACCCATAAGAAAAATAATCTTTCCTGGACCAAGAAACATGAGCAATGGACATTGGACTGGTGGAAATCTGTCCTTTGGTCAGAAGTCCAAATTTGAGATTTTTGATTCAAACAGCTGTGTCTTTGTGAGATGCGGAATAGGTGAACGGATGATCTCCGCATTTGTAGTTCCCACCGTGAAGCATGGAGGAGGTGTGATGGCGTGGGAGTGCTTCGCTGGTGACACTGTCAGTGATTTATTTAGAATTCAAGGCACACTTAACCAGCATGGCTAACACAGCATTCTGCAGCGACACACCATCCCGTCTGGTTTGCTCTTATCGTTTGTTTTTGAACAGCAAAATTACCCAACACACCTCCAGACTGTGTAAGGGCTATTTGACCAAGAAGGAGAGTGATGGAGTGCATCATCAGATGACCTGGCCTCCACAGTCCCCCGACCTCAATCCAGTTGATGAGTTTGCCGCAGAGTGAAGGAAAATCAGTCAACGAGTGCTCAGCATATGGAAAATCATTCCAGGTGAAGCTGGTTGAGATGATGCCAAGAGTGCGCAAACATTTCATGACTGTCCTGCTTAGCAATGCTTAGCAATGGCTGACAATAACCAAACCTCTCACCCGGAGAGGGGAGGAGGGAACTGGTGTGTGGGTTTTGACACCTCCACACCCTGTCGTAAATTTAGGTTTAAGGCTATTTCTCCCCCATTAGTATCAACCAAAGGAATATATTTGTTCCACAGACAGTTTTCCATTTGAAACTCTAACACGGTCAAATGTGGATAATGGGACAACATTTCTAACATAACAATGTGGGGAATGGTCAGCGGGGAGCTATGGAAAATGAATGTAATATTGCTTTTCATTTTGTGATGTTATAAAAAATTGCATGGCTGAAACATAACTTGAAAAGTATATCCCCTTTATCTGTCAAGTTTACATCCAATTTGTTGTGCATATAATATGAAACAGGATGAAAGTATTTCTGTTAAGATATGAATGTGATTTTAGGAGCTATAAGAGAATCTATCTCCTATAAACTGTGCATAAGTAGCCACGCCCCGAGTAAGGTCGGAGAGCGTGTCAGAAGGACGGAGCCTTCCCCTTCTGCAAGAGTGCATAAAAAGCCTTGGTAACGAAATTAACATTCGACCAGGAACCATGAGGTGGTAGCTTCATATTTGAAATGTTTGGAACTTTGAAACTCAACACGAGGTGAAGAAATAAACTCACCTTCTTTTAGATCAGGAAAGATGGGGAGCTGTAGCCCATGTCTAAAGTGGTTTAAATCCCGGTACAGCTGATTAGCTGTCCTAAGACAGATATCGAGAAAAGCGAATCTAAGTGAGACTATCCTCCTATGCTTATCACCAATGGGAACCGTCGACATGGCTGGCTATCTTCCAGAGTGAACAACAGTAGAAGACGGGAAAAGGGAGACCCCTTTCGGACAATCAGAGCCATACAGCTTGCCACTGAAAGGTTAACAATCTTCCTAAGGAGGGCTGGTTCCCAACTGAAAAAGGCACTCACACGTAAATACATTCATGATTTCTTATTCCAAATGATCAGCGGTTTGTGTGCAAAGTATATGATTAACATGAGAATAGTTCTGAAATGTATCCATTCATGTTTATTCTGCTATCATTTAGTTAGCTAGTAAATAAATATTTAAACCAATTTGTGTAGTACTGAATCATGAGTGAGGCTGGGTTTTTTGCAGATGCGACTGTTCAGAATGATGATATGATAAGAGGTCATGATTAATAAGATGACTGTTTATTGATGTAATAGGTTATAGAGTTTAATTCAGGAGATGGTAACTCTTTAAACAACCTTTTCAGTGTTGCCCCAAATTCCTTATGAGTTAATTATTACATGATTCATTTAATCGGGTAACAATTAAACATAGTTAGTGAATTAAATAAATAACAGTCATCAGATTAATGGAAGTAAAGTCACAACACTATAAAAGAACACAAAATAAATGTTGATTTGTTTAACACTTTTTTGGTTACTACATGATTCCATATGTGTTATTTCATAGTTTTAATGTCTTCACTATAATTCTACAATGTAGAATATAGTCAAAATAAAGAAAAACCCTTGAATGAGTAGCTGTGACGAAAGTTTTGACTGGTTCTGTATATCAATGGGTCGTTTTCTTCCCCCTCATGCTTTAAACTGTGGAATACCTCAGGGGAGGTGCCCTGGTCCACTTCTTTACTTCATACATACCAACAACCTTCCTTATGCCTAATCTGAAACTCAAGCAACTATATTTTCAGATGATACTTCAATTTATACAGCAAGACAATCGATTCAACGGGTACAGCAAGCTCTGCAAGTAGATCTTGAAAATATCAGGGAGTGGGTTTGCTGGAACAATCTTGTTTTGAACACCAAGAAAACCAAGGTTATGTTGGTCTGTTCCACCAGGAAAAGGCCAACACAGCATGGGATGCAATGATGTATGGGGGGAGTACAAATTGAGAAAGTGGCAGAAACCAAACTACCAGGGGTGCGTCTAGATAACTGCTTATAATTGTAGTCTAAAATAACTAATCCATGCAAAAAAATTTTTACAACTGCATGCATGATCAGATGGGGAAATGCATCAGCAAAATGAAATTAAGAGGCTGCAGATTGTACAGAACAAAGCAGCAAGGATTGTTCTAAGGTAGAAATAGGATTCTTATGTTTTAGTCATGCACAATGGCCTTGGTTTGGACACCAATCAACAAGATCATTGAGAAGAACATGCTTATTTTATTTTACAATGTACATTATTTAAAACAGCTAAACTCCAGTCACGAAAGTATTCAGATGTTAAGAGACAGGCATTCAGTAAATACGAGGAATAGATTGTCCACCATCTATGTGTCATCCAGACAGAAAAGAGAAATAGGAAAAACAACATTTATCTGAGCAAACCAGAAACCTTTCAATTTATAAATTCAAACAATACTTTAGAACCATTTAAGTTTAAAAAAAAATGGAAATGGTAGATAAAGGAATCAATCTTTTCAGACTGTTAGAGTATTTATCTGGTCAATATGCAGTTTTTTAAAAATGTCTGTTTGAAACAGTGTGTTATGTGTAAAAATGTGATTGCAATTATACATTTTGTTTGAATTTTTAACGATTCTTGGAAGATTAATCCAAATGCGGACTAAAAGAGATTCTAATAAAATGAATCCTATAAAAGAAGAGAAGGACAGAGAAAGACCTGCGTGGTATATTCAATCTTGGAAATCTTCTGATTTAAACGGAATCCATCTGTGTACCATGTGTTCTGCTATCTCCTTATTGAGCAACTTGGTCAATGGTCACCTTACTGTGTCCTCTGTCACAATGTGTGTTAAAACTTGAAAGTTCTTCACAAAATATATGGCAAGTTACAGTAATGGGAATATTTTCATCATCTGAGCTTCTAAGAAAACTCTGAAAACCATGGCAAGAAACACTCAGGGAGGGAGGAATAAGGTCAAGAGATTACAACAAGCTCATTTGTAAAAATCCAACGAAGGAAAATGAGTGCCAATAGATTCTGAGCCAAGGCCCAAGTGCAACTAAAAAAATAACTCCCACAACTATCTTAGCAGGAGTGTCACTACATTTCCTCAATTAAACCTGTTGTTGGTATAACAGTGATTGGTGTTTATCCGTAGCCTCTTGTTGAAGGCTGGCTCTATGCAACCGTTGACACCTCACAGACCTGGGATCAAATAGTATTTGTTTACTTTCAAATACTTTAGCTGTGCTTAATTGGGTTTGCCTGGCACAATAGAGTCAATGGATAAGTCTCCAAAGTGCAAAATCCTCCCCATCTTGCGCTCCAGAAAGGCTCGATCAAATGCTGGCAGTATTTGAATGAAATCAAATGCAATTTGAACCCAGGCCTGCACCTAGGAGCCAACAGTGTGAGGCCCAGGCCGGCAGCTTCCTTCTGGAAGTTCTTAAAGGGCCACGTCACAGTCTCTCTGACCTGACCTTGTCGGTCCACACCCTCATTTAATTTGAAACCCTTTTGTCTGGCATGGCTTTACTTTGTCAAACACGCTCCTGTAGTCCCTGCATTCATTATGTTGTGCACAACCTGTAAATGATTCTGTCTGTCTCTTTATGTATTATTTGCAATTGGACATTTTGAAGTGCATCTGGACAATGACTTCACAGGTCAGTCGTACTGTCAGGTCTCTGCTTACCATGCTGGCCGTTGGCCAGACAAAGCACAGCGGATGGTCGAGCTCCCTTTTCCCAAGTCCCACCCAGATGCTGCGTGCACCGTCATCCAGCTGAAATGTAAACCCCACATTCAGCTGTGTTTGTTATGGTTGCGCCGCCGGCCCTCTCGGTGAAAACACAACGCAGCTATAACAGCGGGGCAATATTTCAACAACAATCTGTTTGGTCAGCTGCAATTAAACTGAACAAAAATATAAACGCAACATGCAACAATTTCATTGTGTGTTAATTCATATTGTTACTTGTGAGGATGAGCTAGAGCATGAGGGCAGTTGGGAACATGGCTACTTAGTATACAGCCACATGTCATTTGTTACTTGGCATTTATGTTCATAAATGTGGTAACACATTGAAAAGAACCTACAGATAAAAGTCTCTTCTATTTAGCTATAACCAAGGCCATTACACATTGATTTTACTGAGTTACAGTTCATATGAGGAAATCAGTCAATTGAAATAAATTCATTAGGCCCTAATCTATGGAGTTCACATGACTGGGAATACAGATATGTATCTGTTGGTCACAGAAACCTTTAAAAAAATGGGCCTCACAATGGATCTCGTCACGGTATTTTTGTGCATTGAAATTGTCATCGATAAAATGCAATTGTGTCAATTGTCCGTAGCTTATGCCTGCCTGCCCATACCATAACACCACCACCAACAAGGGCACTCTGTTCACAACGTTGGCATCAGCAAACCACTCGTTCACACGACGCCATACACGTGGTCTGTGGTTGAGGCCGGTTGAAGGTACTGCCAAATTCTCTAAAAGGACGTTGGAGGCGGTTTATGGTCGAGAAATTAACATTCAATTATCTGGCAATAGCTCTGGTGGACATTACAGAAGTCAGCATGCCAACTACACCCTTCTTCAAAAGTTGAGACATCTGTGGCATTGTGTTGTGTGACAAAACTGCACATTTCAGAGTGGTCTTTTATTGTCCCCAGCACAAGGTGCACATGTGTAATGATCATGCTGTTTAATCAGATTATTGATATGACACACCTGTCAGGTGGAAGGATCATCTTGGCAAAGGAGAAATTCTCACTAAAAGGGATGTAAACAAATGTGTGCACAAAATTTGAGAGAAATACGCTTTATGTGCATATGGAACATTTCTGGGATCTTTTATTTCAGCTCATGAAACATGGGACCAACACTTTACATGTTGCGTTTATATTTTTGTTCAGTGTACATCCCTAGGTGGTCAAACAAGTTAACACCAGCAGGCATGATAATTACGATGATTTATTTTGGTAGGTGGTCTTAGGCAAAGGCAACACTTATTTGGTAACTATTATTTCCTTTTGCACCTGGACATCTAATACAGCAGTTTAAAGTAAAGTACCTTTAAGTGTGTTGTCATAATGTTTGAACTTGACCCCATCGGAGTCTGGTAGAAAGAGGGTGTGGCATTGGTTGGCTGAAAAACGGCCACTCAATTTGACAGTAGCGTATAGAAGTTTTATTGTGTATATTTTAATCATACAAAGCAGATTCAGAATAGTAGTGTCTCTACTGAATAGCAGTACTTTGGAGAGTTATGGGTGTTGCCCTAGAGCAGGGATATTCAACTCTTACCCTTCGAGCTCCGTAGTGTCGCAGGTCTAAATCAGTCATAGATTAGAGGAAAACAATGGACAAACACAGTGGGACTGGCTTCGAGGTCCAGAGTTGCGACCTATAGTGACCTCCACCAACACTAATGGTTGTTTGTCTATTTTCCTCCAGAAAATCAAGAGCCAAACACTCAACTTAATCCTGAGACGAACCCAATCTCAACCCAGGGGGGAAGCCAGAGAGAGCACTGTTTTATCTCTTGCCTTTATCACACTTCACCAGAGGACACTACACCCTAGTACAACAACCCCATTCTCATGTTGCATTTGAAAACTCATTTGCAAATGTACTGTACTGTAGTATCACAGTTACCATTACACTCTGTCCATCTCTGCCTCTGAGAAGACCTAATGTTGCACATCATCATTCCATCACCCATAATGATTGCTTTGCGCAATCCAAACACTGCTGCTATGTGTGCGTGTCTCTCTGACCGGGCAGAGTGGCAGGGCTGGGGGCCTGTGCAGTGTGGCATCACCATCATTGGCTGCAGGGTAATTTATTGTAAGAGCTAAGTGTTTCCATTTGCAGCAAGCGCCACTAAAAACAGTCTCGCTGAAGGTTTCTGGGGGGCCCACTCGTAAAAGTACTGATGCGGTGTAAGCTGGCTCCCAGCCTGACAACTTGTTTGGGGAGCAGTATAGATGTGATTTTAATGAATACATAATCCAGTCATCACAAAAAGACCCTGTCCCTAGCTTCTCAAACTGTGCCAAAGGTAGGCTACACTCCCAACCATTGTGTTTTCCTTCAGCTGTCACAAGGAAAAGTACGAGGCGTTCCCTTTCAGTCAGACAACTTCAGTACAACATATTATTGGGAGTCGCACTCTCACGATTTCGGGTTAAAGGATCTACAATCACGCCTGACAAGGCCAATGAAATCCGCACCTCGCTGTAAGCCCCGCCTTCCACGGGTGATGAGCCCGAGGCTCGGATTAATTCCTTCAATTATTCCGCTCTACACCTCGATTCACCCTACTAAAACAAACATTTGGAAAATGAGAAGTCGCGCCATCTAAACCATCCCATAGTGGTAGAGCATGCTCATGTCCTGGACTTCGTGTGCTGAAGGCCCCATGCAGGCTATACAGTCTCACGGAAGCACAATGTATGTTGGAAGCTTGTCCATGTTTAATGCTGACCGCTATGTTACCCCACGTTCCACGTAGTTCAAGGGGTACATCAATCTCCCCAGGGTGAGAGTGAAAAGTTGGGTCACTGACCACAAGGGAGTGCCCCTCCCCCATAGGTGGCTAATTGCTGGTATCATTCCCGATTCCTGCTTGTAGCTCATTAGTCCCTATGAGGTGTCTAGTGATACAGGTTATGGGCTCTACAGGCGATTAGTTGTTGGTAGCGGAGTCGCAGGAACGAGCAGGTTTGGACATGACCACAAATAGTGTCTCTGATTCATATGAGCTCCCAAACAATTTTCATTAATGGGAATCAAATTAGAACAGAAGGGGTCTGTTTTTCCAGCTAGGTTACAAGGCACTTTGTCGCCAGTACCTATGACTGGTCGGTAGAGTAATAAAGTGATACAGTTTTTACCCTGGGTCTATTTTTAATCCGTGCGGTCCAGAGCTGGGTGCCAGCCGGTTACCGAAATGCATTTTCCCATCTAAACCAATGAAAGCTAGTCGTGACAACAGTACCCCCAAGTCGCACAGCCAATCGGGGTACATCACTGTGTGTTAAAAGTGATGTCTCCCATATGTGAGTTTGATTAAAAGTGTTCCTTCTCCATGTTCAGACACACGGTTATCAAGAGTGGTGTAAATGGAAGAAGAACCAACCTCTTCCATTCCACAAGGTGGCATCCTGCCCCTTCAGATGGCATTTCACCGGAGTCTCCCTGTCTGCTCCGATCAATGGCCTACATGCGCAGTGTCACCCTGGATCATGCGAACAGTGACAACAGGGTACTACAATTTGTTGTGAGTGCCCTAGGCTTCTGTAGCGTTATCAAGTTGACTGTTTCCGAGGCCTCCGTGGCCATTTTGAGGGCGGAAATATCCTCCTGTCTCAAGAAGCTGGCAATACGAGTGGCTCCCATGTCGAAGATCCGGGACTGCTGGAGCAAACGGTATTCCTGGTTACGAAAAGGGCGGGACTTTGGGTCCCATTCTAGACCTACATGCCCTCAGCAAGCACCTCATATTTGACAAAATCAGAACGCTGCCGGCTATTACAGCGATTGGCTGGTGGCGGCTGAGTTGAGGGGGCAAGCAGTGTTACACACATCCATGCTACTGTCACATTTTAGTCTCTAGGCTTCATAAGAAACCAGAAACTCCATCTCGGCACATTCCATACCCGGGTCTCGAGCTAGACTCACTCACATATCACGCTTTTCAATCCCCACGGAGGGTGTCCGGGTTCTGGCTCTGCTTAGCCAAATTTAGTCTGGTTCACACAGTGTGTTTTCGCCAGTGCCTATGCCTATTAGGGATGATGGCTTCTGTGATGGAAATCATTCCCGTGGGGCTATTGTTGATATGGCCCTTCCGGCGCTGAGTGCTAGCCACTCACCTGGATGCATCTCGCAGTCTAGGATGGTCGCTTCAGGTTCCAGGTCAGGCCTACTGGCCATGGACCAGTGGTGGGACCCTTTGCTATTGTCAGGGGGCTCCCATGGGCTGAGTTGAATCCCGCAAAGGTGATCACGACAGACACATCCCCCCGATGGTGGGGTGCGCTGTACGAAGGTGTACGTCGTCTCAGACCGGTCTCTAACTTATTGCGCCCACATGGGACTTGGCGCTGGTTTTGGAGGCACTGTGTGCTGCCCCCACTGAAGATCTGAAGATCCTCTCCTACAAAACCTGCCTGCTCATGGTATTGGCCTCGGCTAAATGTGTTGGGGACCTCCATGTGTTATCAGTACCTTCCTGTACTCAGTTCGCCCCGGGCGACTCTAATGTCACGTTGAGTCCCAATGCGACCTTCGCCCCGAAAGTCATGGCGATGTCCTACAGGTCCTTAGCTTTTTTTGTTGCTATTTACCTTTTCGTCCCATTTTGCTTCTGAAGAGCAACATGCCCTGTGTCCGGTGGGAGCTTTATGTACATGCAGTACATTGAACGGACACAGGATATCAGGAAATGTGACAACTTTTTGTCTGTTTTTCTAATCCAGCTTGTGACAGTTCTCTCTCCCACTGGATTGTGGAGGCATACAGCAGCAAGGGTTACCTGGGGCAAGGGTTACCCAGCGGGGGACGCGCCCACTTTTTTAAAGGGTTTACTATAGGATATATTTGTGCTGCGGCGAGTTGGGCATCACCACACACTTTTTTGTGTAGTTTTAATGCTTGGATGTCACTGCTCCCAGTATAGTACAGTGTGCTTATGGCTGGGGCAGGGTAAAGTCACTAGCCAGCACGTTGTGTGTGCAATACCCAGACTGCCCCATCTGGCAGGGTCAGGTCTGGTCTGCCATGGGCTGTTTCATTTAGTATCCATGGGGTCGGCTAGGGGCGTGATTATATTTCCCCACATAGTATGTTGTACCGAAGTTGAATGACTGAAAGGGAACGTAACGTTATGACTATACCTACTGCTCCCTGGAGGAGGGAAACGAGGTACAACACCAGCTTGGCCCCGCACCGCCCATTCCTGCGCTCGATGAAGAGCGGTATTAAATTGAAGGAATGAATCCGGGCCACAGCATATCACCTGTGGTATGCGTGGCTTCCAGTGAAGACGGGAGTTCATTGGCCTTGTCAGGTGTGATTGTAGATCCTTCAACCAAAGTCACGAGAGTGTGACTCCCGAAAGTACTGCATGTTGTACCTCGTTTCCCCTCCTCCTGGGAACAGTTGTTATAGTCATAACGTTATATTTTAAGGTTCAGAAAGAAAACAAGACCTGTTTAGATATTTTGGGGGGGAAATGGTTTCCAATTTCCATTAGCTTGTCCACTGTAAATGTTTCATAATATGAAAGAGTTGAATTTATAGAAAGAACAGTGACTGGGCCATGCTTCTACATCTGCATTGCTTGCTGTTTGGGGTTTTAGGCTTAGTTTCAGTCTAGCGGCTGGTGTAAAAAGGACTTAATAAATACATTTGATTGATTGACTGTCCAATTGGTAGTAGATTGTTTATCTTACAATAGAAGTGACCAACCACATCGAATCGGTCTTATGTTGTAAAATTTGACAAAATGGTATGTAATACACTGCAGTTGAGGAACAATTGGAAAGCATTTCTGCTTTAAAAGTTAATAAACTTATAACCCCACTTTTGAGAAAATGGCCCTTGAATTTTTGGCACACCTAGCTCTTCTTTTTCTACACCTATTAAGGATCGTTCACACCCTCTTAAGCCTAAACCCTACCTATCTCTTTAAGGATTCACATGTGAGGCCATGCGCTAAACAGAGGGAGTAAGGTAGTGTAGTAAACAACCAAAGATTTCAAGACTAAAAGTGGTGAAAGTAGTAGCCTACAATGAGGAAAAACTCCAGGTAAAAATACCCTTGATCTGTCTACCACAGTATATTGGAGTTGAAATTAAATAATGAATACGAGCTGAAAGTGCAGACTTTCAGCTTTAATTTGAGGGTATTTACATCAAAATCGGGTGAAAGGTATAGGAATTACACCACTTTTTGTATGTGGTCCCCCCATTTTTAAGGGAACAAAAGTAATTGGACAATTGGCTGCTCAGCTATTCCATGGCCAGGTGTGTGTGTTATTCCCTCATTAGTTAATTTACAAGTAAGCATATAAAAGGTCTAGACTTGATTTCAAGTGTGGCATTTGCATTTGGAATCTGTTGCTGTTGACCCTCAATATGAAGTCCAAAGGGCTGTCCAGCAAATCAAGCCATCATTAGGCTGAAAAATCAAAACAAACCCATCAGAGAGACAGCAAAAACATTAGGTATCGCCAAATCAACTATTTGGTACATTCTTAAAAAGAAAGAAAGCACTGGTGAGCTCAGGAACACCAAAGGTCCAAGAAGACCACGGAAAACAACTGTGATGGATGACAGAAGAATTCTTTCCCTGGTGAAGAAAAACCCCAGTCACAACAGTTGGCCAGATCAAGAACACCCTCTAGGAGGTAGGCGTGTCTGTGTCAAAGTCAACAATCAAGAGAAGACTTCACCAGAGTAAATACAGAGGGGTTACCACAAGATGTAAACCATTCGTAAGCCTCAAAAACAGGAAGACCAGATTCGAGTTTGCCAAAAAAACATGTAAAAAAGTCTGTACAGTTCTGGAACAACATCCTATTGACAGATGAGACAAAGGTTAACTTGAACCAGAATGATGGGAAGAGAAGAGTATGGAGAAGGGAAGGAACTGCTCATGATCCGAAGCATACCACCTCATCTGTGAAGCATGGTGGAGGTGGTGTTATGGCGTGGGCATGTATGTCTGCTAATGGAGCTGGTTCACTTGCATTTATTGATGGTGTGACTGGTGACAAAAGTAGCAGGATGAATTCTGAAGTGTTTCGGGCTATATTATCTGCTGAGATTCAAGCAAATGCTTCAAAACTCATTGGATGGCGCTTCACAGTGCAGATAGACAATGACCCAACACATACTGCAAAAGCAACTCAATACTTTTTTAAGGCAAAGTGGAATGTTCTGCAATGGCCAAGTTAATCACCTGATCTGAATACAATTGAGCATGCATTTAATATGCTGAAGGCAAAACTAAGGGCAAAACACCCTAAGAACAATTTATGATTACAGTGGGACAAAAAAGTATTTAGTCAGCCACCAATTGTGCAAGTTCTCCCACTTAAAAAGATGAGAGAGGCCTGTAATTTTCATCATAGGTACACATCAACTATGACAGACAAAATGAGAACAACATCCAGAAAATCACATTGTAGGATTTTTAATGAATTTATTTGCAAATGATGGTGGAAAATAAGTATTTGTTCAATAACAAAAGTTTATCTCAATACTTTGTTATATACCCTTTGTTGGCAATGACAGAGGTCAAACGTTTTCCGTAAGTCTTCACAAGGTTCTCACATGTTGTTCTTCTCATTACCGTCACTGGAAAACCCACACCACATCAAATAAAATAAAAATATAAAAATATACAGAAGGTGTAAAAGGTACAGTGAAATGGTAACTTGCATATTTGCATAGTAGTAATATCAAAATTGTGTCCAGATAAAAAAATGTGCAGAAATATTTTAGAATTATTAGATAATACTTAGACAGACATGCTTGTCTAAATTGATGGGTCTTGTGAAATAAATACTTTAACCACCCCCCTGCCACATCTAGCTAAGTGGATGGGTCAGTATTGTCTAGACATGTACACATGTTCATTAAATACAATAGATGGCTGTAATCACCCCCATACACACCATTAAATACAATAGATGGCTGTAATCACCCCCAGACACACCATTAAATACAATAGATGGCTGTAATCACCCACATACACACCTAGCTAACTTGATGGGTCATATAACAATCTGGCAAATTGGAGTATTTTGTTTAGACATGTAGCTAGCTTGGTAAAAAATGAACCATAATCCCAACCATGCATGAAATGCTGTAGTATGAATGTGCAGGTAGCTAAAGCTAACCAACTACACTAAAAGAAATATATAAATGCAACATGTAAAGTGTTGGTCCCATGTTTCATGAGTTGAAATAAAAGATCCCAGAAATTTTCCACATGCAGAAATGTGTTTACATCCCTGTTATTACAATTTGCATGCTGACTTCAGTAATTTCCACCAGCGATGTTGCCAGATAATTTAATGTTAATTTCTCTACCATAAGCCACCTCCAACATCGGTTTATAGAATTTGGCAGTACGTCCAACCGGCCTCACAACCGCAGACGACATGCATGGTGTCGTGTGGGCAAGTGGTTTGCTTATGTTAACGTTGTGAACAGAGTGCCTCATGGTGGCGGTGGGTTATGGTACAGGCCGGCATAGGCTAGTTTACCTACACTTAGGTTGGAGTCATTAAAACTTGTTTTTCAACTGCTCTACAAATTTCTTGTTAACAAACAATAGTTTTGGCAAGTCGGTTAGGACATCTACTTGTGCATGACAAGTAATTTTTCCAACAATTGTTTACAGACAGATTATTTCACTTGTAATTTGCTGTATCACAATTCCAGTAGGTCAGAATTTTACATACACTAAGTTGACTGTGCCTTTAAACAGCATGGAAAATTCCAGCAAATGTCACAGCTTTAGAAGCTTCTGTTAGGCGAATTGACATCATTTGAGTCAATTGGAGGTGTACCTGTGGATGTATTTCAAGGCCTACCTTCAAACTCAGTGCCTCTTTGCTTGACATCATGGGAAAATCAAAAGAAATCAGCCAAGACCTCAGAAAAACAATTGTAGACCTCCACAAGTCTGGTTCACCCTTGGGAGCAATTTCCAAATGCCTGAAGGTAGTAAGCAAGTATAAACACCATGGGACTGTCATACCGCTCAGGAAGGAGACGCGTTTTGTCTCCTAGAGATAAACATACTTTGGTGCGAAAAGTGCAAATCAATCCCAGAACAACAGCACCTTGTGAAGATGCTGGAGGAAACAGGTACAAAAGTATCTATATACACAGTAAAACAAGTCCTATATCGACATAACCTGAAAGGCCGCTCAGCAAGGAAGACGCCATTGCTCCAAAACCGCCATAAAAAAGCCAGACTACGGTTTGCAACTGCACATGGGGACAATGTGCAACATTGACAACATTTTGGAGAAATGTCCTCTGGTCTGATGAAACAAAAAAAAGAACTGTTTGGCCATAATGACCATCGTTATGTTTGGAGTGAAGAGGGGGAGGCTTGCAAGCCGAAGAACACCATCCCATGTCTTAAGGGCAACAAAGTCAAGGTATTGGAGTGGCCATCACAAAGCCCTAACCTCAATCCTATAGATTGTGTGGGCAGAACTGAAAAAGTGTGTGCGAGCAAGAAGGACTACAAACCTGACTCAGTTACACCAGCTTTGTCAGAAGGAATGGGCCAAAATTCCCCCAACTTATTGTGGGAAGCTTGTGGAAGGCTACCCAAAATGTTTGACCCAAGTTAAACAATTTAAAGGCAATGCTACCAAATAATAATTGAGTGTAAACTTCTGACCCACTGGAAATGTGATGAAAGAAATAAAAGCTGAAATAAATCATTATCTCTACTATTTTTCTGACATTTCACATTCTTAAAATAAAGTGTTGATCCTAACTGACCTAAGACAGGGCATTTTTTTTTACTAGGATTAAATGTCAGGAGTTTAAATGTATTTGGCTAAGGTGTATGCAAACTTCCGGTTTCAACTGTAGCTAGACCCTTACCCATATCCATGGATGAATGCTTCAAGGCCAGACTGGAACGCCTGTTTAACTAAGTAAGACATCCTGTATCGTTTCTGTTTTATTTGTACCTACAGCTTGGTTGGCCCGTTGTGTCAAGTCACTCCGGTTCACACTGACCGTGTGCAGAAAGTAGTCCATCACAACTTTTCCCACTGATCTTTGTCGATAGCGCCTGTTAAATTCAGGGCAGCAATGTTGTTGAGAGCAGTGGCAACACTTTTGCAGTTCTCCATGGCTAACATTATATCTTTCGTATAGCTGTGGTAGCAAGGATTATCTACACATACTGAGCAGCTCATGTTATAGACAGAAGCATGCTACATGGCAGACGAACCCGAACTCATCTTCGGGAAGTCCTGACCATCTATTATCTCAGCTAATCATGGATAGCGGTAAGATTCCTGTCGTTTTCCGGGGCTAAACCACCTATGCTCATAACTTCACAATTGTATTCATATTTACAGATGGCATACAAGTTTGTTATTGAGGCACATGTTAGAGAAGACACTACTGCCCCCCAAAAAACGCATTTTGATAAAAATGTATAAAATTACGTTCAAATGCCTCTCCTGTGAAGTAGTGACGCCTAGCTTCCTGAAACTGGTCAAATAAGGATAACTCAATGAGAGGCCAATTGAAAAATCGAGTTCAGAGTGAAGTTGGGGTTTTATCATATATACTCGTGTGAGGTTACAAAAATCTATCACAACTTCATCATGAGGACTTCAGATACAGCAAAACACAATATAAACGTTTATTAAAATAGTTTGGGGAATGGCCTCGTCTCTGAGGGAAGGTCCTCGGAGCCAGATGCTTTAATGGCAGGTATGCCTATGCGGGGCAGCTGGCATCGAACATTCAGACCAGCCTTACTGATATAAACTACATTAGAACACCAGGCCCAAATACTGAAACTTTGGGAGGTCTAATAATTGTCTATCAATTAACAATTTCAGCCCAATATGACCTTGAATAATAAACTCACTGCTGCCCTCTACTGAATATCAGAGGGCATGCCCTCCTTTCACAGCCAACAAGTGTCATGATCATATATAACGGAGACCCACTAGGGGAAAAACTGGTTGAATCAACATTGTTTCCACGTAATTTCAACAACCAAAATCAATGCGATGATGTTGAATCAACGTGGAAAACTGATTGGATGAACAAAATGTAATCAACGTAAAGGAATTTTGTCTTTTTCATCCAACTTTGAACCTAAATCCAATGATTTTACCTTGAATTCACGTTAGTTGACAACTCAACCAAATGTAAATCAAAACTAGACTTTGAAATGGCGTCTGTGCCCAGTGGGGAGAGTCATTGGGATCCTATCTCAAATGAAATCTACCCCTTATCAGACTTCAAAAAGAATGATTAACTGTCCTTATTTTAATTCATGAACATTGGCACAGGTCCTTGAGAACAAATCAGAATCATGTACTCTGTAAGATGTTTACTGTGTAAATATTTAAACATGGTTTACCAATCCCAGACTGGATTTAACTTTTTAGCTAAAAAAGAAGAAGCTATCTGACACTAAATTCAGTGCAAGTCTGCTTTTTAATTATTTGTTTACTTTTATTTCTTTTTTTTTTAAGGTATTTTTCTTAAAACTGCATTGTTGGTTAAAAGGGCTTGTAAGTAAGCATTTCACTGTAAGGTCTACACCTGTTGGTTAAGGGCTTGTAAGTAAGCATTTCACTGTAAGGTCTACACCTGTTGGTTAAGGGCTTGTAAGTAAGCATTTCACTGTAAGGTCTACACCTGTTGGTTAAGGGCTTGTAAGTAAGCATTTCACTGTAAGGTCTACACCTGTTGGTTAAGGGCTTGTAAGTAAGCATTTCACTGTAAGGTCTACACCTGTTGGTTAAGGGCTTGTAAGTAAGCATTTCACTGTAAGGTCTACACCTGTTGGTTAAGGGCTTGTAAGTAAGCATTTCACTGTAAGGTCCACACCTGTAGTATTCGGCGCATGTGACAAATACAATTTGATTTGAAGTCAATGAGATTAATATTCATCTCAAAAATAGTGAGCTATACGAAAGACCGTGGACACACAACTATTTCAGCTGCTCAATACAGTAGACATGTGCTGTTCACACCCATGCTTATGGAGTAATAGACTTGACCCCTCATCTGAGTTGATCTGGAGTTTACTTTGGCCAAGGCGACTCGCAGTTAACTCCCTCCAGCAGAGATGAGAGGAGTTGCTCTCTGAATAAAGAGAAACAGAAATCCAACAGAGTGCATCTCTGTCCGAAGACCAAAGAAAAGACAACAATAACATATGCAAGTGGCGTGTGATATCATTCTGTCTCTCAGGATCTGGGAAAGTACCACAATAACAGTCAAACGGAGGGCATCTTCCAATGGGAAGAGAAATTCATTCCGAGCCAAATCCTCAACAACATGTACACAAAAAGAGAAACGCTCTAGCCAATGCTTATCACATTAACAATCAAAGTCAAATTGGTTATAGAGGGATATTATAATGATGGATTGAAAACACATAAAACGTCATTTATGTATTGTAAGTGTTCATAGAAGTACATCCCAACTTATTGTAGAACTTGTACACCAGTGTACGTATCAATCCCAGTAGACCTATTCATTTATTTATGTTTATTATTATTTTTTAAATGTTTAAAAACACCAGAATCCACTTTCAACCAAAGCGTTCTATAAGAAGCAAGTGTTATATCTTTTCTCTTATAGAGAGTGAATCCATTCCGCCCCCCAGTTGGACTCAACCACCTTCCAGTAACTTTTCCTCCCAGTTCCAAGATTAACCAACAGGCCTGATTTCCTGAAACTGGAACCTCCCTCTGCATGTGGAAACGAACACAGCAGCAGCAGCAACACCTGCACCAGCAAGAGGTCAGCCAGGAAGTGAGTCAAGAGTCCAACCGTTACAGACAGACACACAGACATGCTCTAATAGTGTATTGCTACACAGGAATAAAATAATAGTGTATTTCTCTCATTTCCAATTAGAGAATGTGGAATCCATTCCCATGAATTACATTAATGAAGATCAACATAAAAAACCTTTACCAACATTGACAGAGTTTAATGTGTGTGATAAACTGTAAAACGTGTCAGTTGAATATATTCATTGTTATTACGTTGTGAAATTAAGGGGTACATTTGCCCAGCTAGACACATTACAATGCTCATGATGTCATGAGATGTCTTATGCATTTCTGCATTGAAATAGACGTTTTCCAAAAAGCAAAAACATCCACCTCAAAGCAGAAGGGGAAATGACAACTCTGACTTTGTATAACAATCACATGGCTCCTTATTTTAACAGTTGGAGAGCATGGAACAACCCACATGTGCCCTGACAGAATCCCGCAGCCTTTGTGCAGCTCTTTCCCAGACAAACTTGATTGATTGGCCATCAAGTGAGACATGCTCCTTGTTGGAAAGAACAACCTCACCACAGGGACTATCTAGTAAACAGACGTGGATGTCAAGGCCTGCATGGCGTCTCCACTCTCCATTACCATCCGCTAGAAAGGCAAAGCCGGATCTCATGTATATGTGGTCAAACGAGACCAACGCCACTTCCTTTTTATTGCAAGGCTGCTTCAAAACCGCGGCAGAATGTAATTCCCTCTCCCTTCCTCACATTTTTTTTTCTCAGAGGCTAGAAATTCACATAACCATGTGGTATGCTTCTGGTATTCGGGACACCAGGACTCCGAAATGAATGTAACGGTTTATCGCTCAAATCATCAAAGAAATAAACAATCTCCAGTTTACCATCTTTGATCAGACTTGAAGAAGTATTTGGTATAACCCTCCTTTTCTCTGGCAACATTTTCCTTGTCATGTACCGCTTATGACAAGTGTTCATTCTAAATCTATTACACCTTTACTGTAGGATCAAGTCCCAGTGACTGACCCGGGCCAAGACATTTGAGAGGTCGTCAGTCTTCTTTAAAAAAAAAAACAGTTTAGCAGTTCAACTTCGTCCGGAGTCATAATTGAGAGCTCTGCCACCCCATCGCCTGCAGCCAAATCAAATGAATCTGGGCTCTTGGCTCCTGGTGGTCCCCCTCTCTCGTGAAAGCTAGCGGCCCCTGCCCGCAGCCCCCACAGGAGTGGTGAGCAGATGCCAAACCAACTCCTGTTGCCAACAGGATGTTATAATAACAGGCCTGTTTACAAAGGGACTCTGCACTCACTTTCATTCAACGGGCCAGGGACCCACTCGCATGCAGCACTACTTTCAATAGTAAATAGCTTCCGCTTCCATTTCACTCACTAGTGTTTTGACGTTCTCCGTGTCAATTTGTCACATGTGAACCTTGTTATTATTGGGTGTTGCCTTGCTTTGCATTTCTCTGAGTGTTGAGACATGTTTGTTGTCTGTTTTGTTTTCTATTCATTATTATTCTTTCATTAATAAAGGAAACTACATAGCCTTTTATGACCTGGGCGGGTTGTAGTGTACTATTTAAGCCAGTCATCTGTCTTCTATGTAAAAAGTGTTTTATTGGATAATTAGGCACCACTCAAATACTTACTCTACTGTCTACAGTACATTGGCACGGGGAACTTGAGGCATGAAACGTATGAAGAAACACATGATTTACCAGATATTTTGGGTTTAAATCACAGTTTATCAACGATAAATAGACGATAAATAAATTACAGTACAACATAGAAGTATGCAAGTCATTCATACAAATACGATTATACAGATATCCCCAAATCCAGTGTCAATGTTAGCAAGATTGTGAGTTGCCGTCTGCTTTTTCTTGTACTGTACATTATAGAATAGGTAGTGACCGAATAGTATTCTGTGAATTTCAAGGGACACAGTTTCAAGGGACACAGTTTCAGACCCACTGCAAACTGGATTATAATTCAGCGATCCCACTCGATGCATCACTTACTCTGCAGCAACATACGACACTTGGAGCTGGAGGGAAACCATGTGCAGGGATGGAGGGGAATGGCTTTACTGACACCTGCAACTGAAAAAGAAGGAAAAAAAACACACATTTAGCAGCAGTGTGACAATCGTTCCTCACAGTGATTTAAGTACAACATCAGAAACCACTCTATACTTATGGTGACAGACCCAGGGATTCAATCATCCGTCAACAACAACAACCAGGTATGGATCTATTCATGGTTCTTCACAGTGCTACGAGGACAATATCTCCACAAAGTGCTGATGGGAGTGAACACTTCCTTACCTTGGTGTAAATGCCATCTAGTGGACTGGTTGGCAATTACCACATTGAGAGGGACATTGATTTCTATATTTTACACATTACAATGACGTAAGGGTGTATGACTACACCGGAGACTCAGACATTTGCTACAAATGTAGAGGTTCAGAACAAAAACTTTCTTAGAGCATGCATTTGTCGTCAGGGAACAGCAACTCACAGCGCATTTCTGGATTGCGCTGTGGTGAGCCGGTTGGCTGGTGTGTGAACTACAGCAGCCTCTTCATGCGGCAGGTGTGTTTGTCTATGTGCATAGTGGCCCGGTCCGTAGAGCTGGTCAGAATATCCAGGGCCTCGTCTTGCCTCTCCAGCTCAGTCTCAGCCTCCAGAGCCAGGTTTTTCAGCTGCATCAGCATCTGAGAGAGTAGGCAGAGAGCCATATAGGCGCACAAACACACACACACACACACACATGCTTGGATTAACTTGTGGTTGGCCCTTTTGAATCTATTTCCTCTGATCCATTGTACAGGGCAAAGTAAATCAAGCTCAGCTCAAATATTTGACATATATATTTGACCCAGGTCTGTGGGAGTAAATCTCTTGATTCTCGGAGTGGTGGGGAAAAGTGTCTCGTCTAGGGTTATGTCCCGAGAGGACATGGAGTGAGTGAGTCAGTCAGTGGAAAAGACAGGGGAGATGAGCAGAGAGGAGGAATAACACTTTTTTTTCTCAGCCATAATTATTCTTCCACTGCTTGTCGGAGCCACGAAGACCGAATAGCTGTTAGCTGTAAAATGAAAAACAATGAAGGGACTGCCTACAAAAACCAAAATGATCTGTAATGACTGTACTTCCATCGTTAGGTCATGACACAATCGCTGTGTGACCCAATATTCACGTGACTAGTATACATTACGCAAGCACATGGTGGCTATACAGAGGTCTCTGGTCTCCTGAGGTCATCGATAACAGACAAGTCAATGACATTTTGTTATTCCAACTTTCTGTGTGTTCAGGGAATTCTGCAACTCCATCTCCACGCTCCAACACCTGTGTACGTTATGGTCAATGGAACAACTTAAATCAACCTTGTTGTGCCAAGCAAAACTTAATAGACACTCACTCCACACCCCAACACGTGGTTTCTAAACTAATATTATATTATCCTACACATGCTCACAAACACACACACACACACACCCAATTGACGTTAAGTCAGTTTTCAGAGGCCAGTAATCGCAGACACGGTAACAGTGCACAGGAACGGCTTCAGACAGCAACGAGCAGACAAATAGTATTTAAACATACTCCTTAACGACAACTGCATGCATTCACTTTCTAAGGTTTCTTCAGTTTGGGAGGAAAATGTGATAAATAGGCTGATATCGATACTTCAAAATATACTGCAGTGTAATTTATGGGATTCGGTGCCATATACTGTAAAATTGACCTTTAACTAAATTCTACTGTTGAAGGTAAATTATATCACACCACTTCTGAACTTTTGCTTCGTTTTTTTTCTTCTTCCCTTCAACATACACAGTCAGACATATAGGTAAAATACAAATCAAGTTAAAAATAAATAAAAAAGTAGGCTTATAACATAATTAAACTGATGAAAGGTGAGGTGAGTTGTAGGAAAGACATTAAAAAAAACTGTAAATATTCAACTGATTTGAACAAAAAAATTACTAATTGCGAAAAAATGTCACTAACACGATCGATTTGTTTGAAAATGATTATATATACAATTATATTGAGATACAATCGTATTGATACCACTCTGAAGTAGTCAATACTTAACTTGTAATATCTAACTGACTACCGGCGCCGACAGAGATGGCCGCCTCGCTTCGCGTTCCTAGGAAACTATGCAGTTTTTTGTTTTTTTACGTGTTATTTCTTACATTAGTACCCCAGGTCATCTTAGGTTTCATTACATACAGTCGAGAAGAACTACTGAATATAAGATCAGCGTCAACTCACCATCAGTACGACCAATTGTGATTGTGGACTTCAGGAAACAGCAGAGGGAACACCCCCCTATCCACATCGATGGAACAGTAGTGGAGAGGGTAGCAAGTTTTAAGTTCCTCGGCATACACATCACAGACAAACTGAATTGGTCCACTCACACAGACAGCATCGTGAAGAAGGCGCAGCAGCGCCTCTTCAACCTCAGGAGGCTGAAGAAATTCGGCTTGTCACCAAAAGCACTCACAAACTTCTACAGATGCACAATCGAGAGCATCCTGGCGGGCTGTATCACCACCTGGTACGGAAACTGCTCCGCCCTCAACCGTAAGGCTCTCCAGAGGGTAGTGAGGTCTGCACAACGCATCACCGGGGCAAACTACCTGCCCTCCAGGACACCTACACCACCCGATGTTACAAGAAGGCCATAAAGATCATCAAGGACATCAACCACCCGAGCCACTGCCTGTTCACCCTGCTATCATCCAGAAGGCGAGGTCAGTACAGGTGCATCAAAGCTGGGACCGAGAGACTGAAAAACAGCTTCTATCTCAAGGCCATCGGACTGTTAAACAGCCACCACTAACATTGAGTGGCTGCTGCCAACACACTGACACTGACTCAACTCCAGCCACTTTAATAATGGGAATTGATGGGAAATGATGTAAATATATCACTAGCCACTTTAAACAATGCTACCTTATATAATGTTTACATACCCTACATTATTCATCTCATATGCATACGTATATACTGTACTCTATATCATCGACTGTATCCTTATGTAATACATGTATCACTAGCCATTTTAACCATGCCACTTTGTTTACATACTCATCTCATATGTATATACTGTACTCGATATCAGCTACTGTATCTTGCCTATGCTGCTCTGTACCATCACTCATTCATATATCCTTATGTACATATTCTTTATCCCCTTACACTGTGTATAAGACAGTAGTTTTGGAATTGTTAGTTAGATTACTTGTTGGTTATTACTGCATTGTCAGAACTAGAAGCACAAGCATTTCGCTACACTCGCATTAACATCTGCTAACCATGTGTATGTGACAAATAAAATTTGATTTGATTTGATTTAACTAACTGTGCCGTTGTGAACGCAATTTCCACAAAAGCCTCATTCAACCTCAGCTTCAATCAGCTTTACAGAACTGCTTATATGGGACTGTAAGAAACACCCAAGCCTTGAGAGACTGTAGCCTGTGTTTTAGGAGGATTCTGAAAATGACAACATACCTGTAACGGATTACCAACCAGTTACATAGACAAAATGTTGTGTTTTGAAGAGGTTTAACATGGAAAACACCATTCCGAGCCACCCATAATAATGTATTAAACGAAAACGCATTTGCGTCACTGTTTATGTCTTGCAACCATCGACCATGCATGGAGCTCACTGTTCAACATTATGAGACTTTGAATGGAAATACTTTATACACTGTCTGACCAGAGAAGTCTAACCAAATAACTGGCCATGTCTCTTTCCCTCTCTCCTCTCTCTTGTAACCCAATGGGAGTTTGGTTTGTGGTCTTACCGACTAATATATAAAATACATAGTACGTAATATAAAAATCATCACAGTGAATCTCTGGTTTGGACTGGAAACACAGCATTTATCTTCCCATGATTTTCATAGAACATAAGAAAAGTTACACTTGTTCTTTAAAACCTGCTATTGAAATGGTATACATTTAAGGCATCATAACATGGAAATTCAATCATGCATTTCTTCTGAATTCAAAACAGATATAAAGACAGGTATAAACATTATCTGAATGCAAAATAGAGAAAATGTTAGGGCAGTATAACTTCAGACTGTTATAAAGCATGTGATACATAGGATAAAATGCTTGAGGAAACAGGAAGAGGCATTAGAAGCCAGATTCCGATATTGTATCTCACCTGTCGTATTTCCTGAGCCTCAGCCTGAGTGACCTCTGGCTTAAGGACATGCACCTGCACCTGGGACAGCTCTCCTGCTGGGACTGTCATGGGGACCTCTGTCTCCTGGTACTGCAGCAGGCCTGCTGCCATGGGAGGGGGCAGAGATATAGTGATAGGCCCCTCAAAGAAACACATTAGCTTCTTATGAGCGTAACAGTAACCCTATGATAATGTAATGGTGAACACTCGTAACAACAACAAAACACAGCATGCATCAGAATTGTGTAACAAATCAATAAGCTATGTAATAAATCAATAAGCTAGAGTGTATAATGAGATTTCAGCCTCAAGAGAGCCTAAAGTAATTTCAAAGATGTGTATTGAACAATATGCCATGCTAACACCCACAGATCTTTACTGCCACTTGGTGGCCAAACACAAACCATTGTACAGAGCAAAATAAACAAAGAAGAACCCCCGACTGGGACCACAGAGGATAATCTAAACTTCTTACCTGCATTCCATATGGAACCTTGATCCTGGTCACATGGGGTCGTAGCTGGGGTCGTCAGGAAGGCAGAGTACTCACTTGTGTACTCCACCTTCTTCTTATACTGTATCTCTAGCACTGACATGGCTTCCGGCATCTTAGCCGACAGGAGTCGGAAGCATATGTCTGGCTTCCCTATGAACCTCTGCCTCACACTGATCTCATACGGATTGTGCACCCGGATGTCATCCACCTCATCCCTCTGAAAGCGGTGGAGCAGCACATAGTTTGTGTCTCGGACTTCTAATGAGGAGACCATCACCATCAAGCAACCAGGCTTCAGGTCTGAGTCTCCACCTCTGGAGACGATGGCTGGTACGCTGGTGATCACTCTGTGCTTGCCTGTTCCTGTTAACTTACAAGCAGCCTCTCTGGCAGCATGCTCAGCCTTGACATCCTGCTGACTCTTCCAGGGTAGTTTGCCAAAAGGCCACCAAGGGGGAGACTCCAGTTCAGACAGTAGCCTGCAGAGATAATAGTGACAGAAGGTAGAGGAATGCATCCAATTCAGTGACGGTTCATACAAATTAAGAAGGGTAAACATGTTCTGGATAATAACTATCCAATCTCAAATAATTAACCACTACTATATATTAGTGTATATTTAATCATCATGTGGATAGAAAGGCATCAAAACTTCAGAAAATCTCCATGATTAGCTACAATATTTGAAAACAATAAAACAAAGGACTGACAGGGCCCAGAGGTAGAATTCAATATCCACCTTACCTGTCTGCCACGCCCAGATCTGAGTCGATCTTGCCTAGGCCATGCATGACGTTATCAAACTGCTCTCCCTGGTGGTGGAGGACATTCCCTGTGTCCTCTAGCCGTCTCTGAGCCCCCGCAACCAGGTTAATCAGCTCCCTCCCCTTGGTCGGCTGTGCCTCAGCCCCCTGAACCTCTGCAGATGGGGACAACAACCTCTCCCTCCAGAAATGCTCCAGGACATTGTAGACCACCACCCGGTTGGGCCTCAGCGAGCCGAACCAGTGCTTGATATTCCCATGCTCCAACACGGTCAGAGTGCTGAAGATGAAGCTGGACGACTCCATCTTGATCTCCATGATCCTTGAGAGGCGGAAGCCAACCAGGTTCTCTTTGCTCTGGTCTGAGGTGAAGCGCAGCATGGTGCGGGTCAGGGACAGGGTGCCGGCATCCCAGCGCTTCTCACTGTTGATGTAGTAGGAGCCTGGCCAGCTGTGGATGGGGATGTCTCGGGTTGGGCATGTCATTTTGGCTTGGCTTCAGTTGCTAACCTAGGAAAACAGGGGTGAACATGTTAAAATGTTGTATTGTAAATAAATATTTGAATCAAGGTCAATATGTTAATCGAGATAAAAGATTAGAGACTAAAACGTTGGAGCTGCTAGCTAGGAATTTCAATCAACCCGGCAGTAAAGCTATGTTATGTAAGTAGATAGCTGTCATGGTAATCAAGGTATTTTGGACTAGCTATTTAGACCTACTATATGGACTGTACAGCTAGCTAGATACATATGTTTCTGTGTACTAGCTACCTTATTAGAGTACCACTATGTCTATGCTAAGCTTGCTAACGTTAGCTGACTAGCAAAACATGCAAAATCATAACATGTCAGGAAGCTAGCTAGCTAGCAGACCTTTTCATAAGCGTGCCTCTCAAATAAAAGATAAGAAAATGTGTATTTGGAGTAAATTGCATTCGTGTTCAAACAAACAAAATAGGTAACTAGCGATCATTCAACATTGTTTGATGATTTTGTTTACTTTTTAAACAAACCTGACACCTGAGCTCCTGCAGGGTTATGACTATTCCAGGAAATCAGAAGCTACAGTTTTGTAATGTTGCGTAAGACGATAATATTATCGATTGTGCATTATTTGAGTACAGCTGCTCTAGTTGGAAACTGTTAATAGATATTTTAAGGTGCCACTTTAATAATTGTAAAAAAAAAAAAATTAAAAATGTAAGAAAAATATCTTTTCGCAGATTGGTTCCCAAGCGAGTGATTTGTTTGGACGTGAAGAGACGTCACTTCCTCAGTACAGACATGTTTACAGTCCGTCTAGAAACAATGATCCTGCTATTTGAAATGTGTAGAATGTGCATTATTAATGTCTAATTTCAAAGTGTATATTTACTAAAGACATTCAACGTTGAATTAGCAAACATTGCGGAAACAATCATGTACAAAAAAAACCGAACAAATTAAAGCAAATATTGGGCGTGTGCATCTATAAATGTGGTCCCCTAAAATGCAAAATAGCATAGCCATAGGAAGCTATTTTTAGGCTCGAATGAACGAACCATTTTCTCTACATTTTTGATTTATCTTTGCAATGTAAATCCAATAATAATGGTGGAAAAGCAATTAATATGACATATCATGTCACTATAGTTTAGGTACGTCGCTTGTTTCGATTGCTTGCTAATTAGTTAGCTAGTTAACGTTACACCCAGGACTTGTTTACATCATCCAGTATCATGGACAGGGAGTCTTATCATAACTGCTGCAGCCTCGTTAAAATATCAAGGCAATCCTATGAACAATTTTGGTCTTCGCACTTTGTGGATTACATAGAGAAGGATTTGAGCTATTCCAAATTCTTTAAAAAGTACTTACTTCCTAACCACCCATGCATGTTCTCGAGGAAATTTACTGAAGACTGGAAATGTAGGAAACAGTGGGTCACTGAAGAGGGGAAGCCAAACTTCCAGAAACTGCTGCAGCAATTTGGTGAATAAATGTTGTTAGCTACATATCTATTACAATGTCCAGTAACTTTGATGTCAAATTAATGAGTTTGATTAGCCTATGGATGGGTTGTTCTGATCTGTGATTTGACAATCATGTCTCGTGCTTTGTGTAATTATCTGATGTATATATTTGGTAATAAAACATGTGTTGCAGTTATGATGAACCAATAACCTATTTTGTAAATTGTGATTTCAAAGTATTTATCTTTTTTTCCTCTTGCAGATGAGACTCCGGTTCCAGTTGCAAACTGCAATGCGAAAGAATACAATGCAAACCCCAAACAAATTATTCCTTTCAAGGAATTTATTCACTACTGGAGAGAGTACATACAGAATGGACACTCATCACCAAAAGGATGTCTGTATCTGAAAGATTGGCACATGTCAAGGTATTGAATTCACCTGTATGTTGCCATCTGAAGTAAGAGCACACTGTATATAGACTGTATATAGACTTTTTCTATTGTGTTATTGACTGTATGTTTGTTTATTCCATGTGTAACTCTGTTGTTTGTGTCGCACTGCTTTGCTTTATCTTGGCCAGGTTGCAGTTGTAAATGAGAACTTGTTCTCAACTAGCCTACCTGGTTAAATAAAGGTGAAATAAATTAAATAAAAAATGATTGGAACGTTTTTTACAGTATGTAAATAATGTATATACTGAAAGTAGCTGTATCAAGAATAAGCTAAACATGGCTCAATGGTTCCGTCCTCTGTCTTTCACAGGGATTTTCCTGAACACAATGTTTACACTACCCCAGTCTTCTTTTCCTCTGACTGGCTTAATGAGTATTGGGATACTTTGGAGGTGGATGACTACCGGTTCGTCTACATGGGACCCAAAGGCTCATGGTATAACAAAACATTTCATTATAGAGTCTATAATAGATATTCTCTTAAATCTCTGTCTCCTCTAACAACGTGATTGCTTTTTCCTCTTTTTGCTATAGGACGCCATTCCACGCGGATGTGTTCCGCTCCTACAGCTGGTCAGCGAACATCTGTGGCAGGAAGAAATGGCTCCTGTATCCCCCAGGCCAAGAAGAGTTTCTACGAGACAGCCATGGCAACCTTGCTTATGACGTCACCTCCCCTGAGATTCGAGACAAGGTGCAATTCCCACACTGTGATGAGGCCTGTCAACCACTAGAGATCATTCAGGAAGCAGGGGAGATCATATTTGTGCCCAGTGGTTGGCACCATCAGGTTTATAATTTGGTAAGTACTGCAGTTTGGATGTGGGACAAATTAAGTGGTACACTTGATCAAGAGGTTTTTTACAAATCATTATCAGTTAAGCACCTGTATGGTTCATATGGCTAATTTTGAACTAAGTAACCTGACTTCTGTCTCATTATCCTGCAGGAAGACACCATCTCCATCAACCATAACTGGCTGAATGGCTGCAATGTGGACATTATGTGGCAGTTCCTTCAGAATGAGCTGTCTGCTGTCCAGAGGGAAATAGAGGAATGGAGGAACACTATGGATTCATGGCATCAGCACTGCCAGGTATATAAGACACTTGGAGATAAACATACAGTGCCTTCGGAAAGTATTCAGACCCCTTGACTTTTTCCACATTTTATTACGTTACAGCCTTGTTCTAAAATGAGTTTCTCCCCCCCCCTCATTAATCTACACACAATACCCCATAATGACAAAGCAAAAACAGGTTTAGACAAATGTATTAAAATATCACATTACATAAGTATTCAGACCATTTACTCTGTACTTTGTTGAAGCACCTTTGGCAGTGATTACTGCATCAAGTCTTCTTGGGTATGAAGCTACAAGTTTGGCACACCTGTATTTGGGGAGTTTCTTCCATTCTGCTCCGCAGATCCTCAAGCTCTGTCAGGTTGGATGGGGCGCGTCGCTTCACAGCTATTTTCAGGTGTTCGATTGGGTTCAAGTCCGTGTTCTGGCTGGGTCACTTAAGGACATTCAGAGACTTATCCCGAAGTCACTCCTGCGTTGTCTTGACTGTGCTTAGGGTTGTTGTCCTCTTGGAAGGTGAACCTTTGCCACAGTCTGAGGACCTGAGCTCTCTGGAGCAGGTTTTCATCAAGTGTCTCTCAGTACTTTGCTCCCTTCATCTTTGCCTCGATCCTGACTAGTCTCCCAGTCTCTGCTGCTGAAAAACCTCCCCACAGTATGATGCTGCCACCAAGCTTCACAGTAGGGATGGTGCCAGGTTTCCTCCAGATGTGACGCTTGGCATTCTGGCCAAAGAGTTCATTCATGGTTTCATCAGACCAGAGAATCATGTTTCTCATGGTCTGAGAGTCTTTAGGTGCCTTTTGGCAAAATCCAAGCGGGCTGTTATGTGCCTTTTACTGAGGAGTGACTTCTGTCTGGCCACTACCATAAATGCCTGATTGGTGGAGTGCTGCAGAGATGATTGTCCTTCCGGAAGTTTCTCCCATCTCCAGAGGAACTCTAGAGCTCTGTCAGAGTGACCATCGGGTACTTGGTCACCTCCCTGACCAAGGCCTTTCTCACCTGATTGCTCAATTTGGCCGGGATGCCAGCTCTAGAAAGAGTCTTGGTGGTTCCAAACTTCTTCCATTTAAGAATGATGAATGCTACTGTGTTCTTGGGGACCTTCAATGCTGCAGACATTTTTTGTTACCCTTCCTCAGACCTGTGCCTTGACACAATCCTGTCTCTGAGCTCTATGGACAATTCCTTCAACCTCATGGCTTGGTTTTTGCTCTGACATGCACTGTCAACTGTGGGACCTTTTATATAGACAGGTGTGTGCCTTTCCAAATCATGTCCAATCAATTGAGTTTACCACAGGTGGACTCCAATCAAGTTGTAGAAGCATCTCAAGGATGAGCAATGGAAACAGAATGCTCCTGATCTCATAGCAAAGGGTCTGAATACTAATGTAAATAAGGTATCGGTTTTATTTTTACATTTTAAAACATGAAGAAAAGCCTGTTTTCACTGTCATTATGGGGTATTGTGTGTAGATTGCTGAGGATTTTATTTGATCCACTTTAGAATAAGGCTGTAACATAACAAAATGTGGCAAAGTCAAGGGGTCTGAATAGTTTCCAAAGGCACTGTCTGACAAAGCAGATGTATTTTAAAAAGCTGTGTAATCTGAGCTGGTATTTTGTTTTACAGGTCATCATGAAGTCTTGCTCTGGGATTGATTATGGGGAGTTTGCCACTTTCCTGAAGATTATCGCTGACAACCGCATGTCCTTCTTGAGTTCTTGCTCCGAGAACAACTCCTCAAATTACCCACGTCATCTTTCAGAGACCCTGGCCACATTGGGGCTTCACCATGCTGCCTTTGACCTACAGAGGGTGGCTCACATTCTAGAATGCATGCTCTGCAATGAAGACTTCAAGAGACTTGATCATTCAACTCTGAGCTCACAACCTGAAAGTTTGCTGCAGCAGATTCGAGAGACCATGCTCTCCACTAGAGGGCAGCACTCCCTTTACCAGGAATAGGCCACCCAGTATCCTTTATGAGCAACTTTATCAATACATTTAGTTGATAAGGCTTTGGTTTCAGAGGTAGCCTGATGTTATCTTGACCCCCCCCAAAAAAAAAAATCATCCTGTGTGTTTTTGGGTGTTTTTTTTATGTTGTGAATGAGATGTTGATAAAATGACAAACGTCCATACTTTGTGTCCTCGTATGTTTATTACGCCAGAGATACATAAAGTAATATTTAAGATAATAGCTAGCAACTGGCAAGCAGTGCACAACTGGCAAACAGCATAGTGTCAAGGAACTCAATATTTGAAGCAATCGCAATACTACAAACAAGAGATACATAAAGTAATATTTAAGATAATAGCTAGCAACTGGCAAGCAGTGCACAACTGGCACAGCATAGTGTCAAGGAACTCAATATTTGAAGCAATCACAATACTACAAACAAGGAAACTATAACTATTCATAGATGTCATAGACATGGTTGGTAGTGCTACCAGTGAAATACTGTAATAGGTGATTTGGAATAAGAACATTTTAACGTTATGTACCCTATCCATGTAAATATGATCTGGCTCATTTCAACATGTGTGCGTTTCATATTGTTGGGGACAAATACCTCTATCTTCATTTGGCTTTAAGAGTCTTTGGGCCACCAGTATCGCATGGATTCCTCCAGAGACTGTGTCCTCAGAAGCCTTGAGTGTTAATGGCTCTTTGGCATGAGCCAGGCGAATGCCCAGATCTCCAACCCAGGCCCTGTGCTTCCCGGCTGACTTGCCAGACTGGGTCTGAGGTGCCAATCCTTCGGGTAGTGCCGACATGCGTACGGCATCAGATGTTTCCGTACCACCCCATTGTGATGAGTCCTGGCCGATGGAACAGCCCTTACTAAAGCTGATGCCCTGCATGTAGACCAGGTTGACCTCCAGAGGAAGAGCCACCCCGGGAGGAAGGTCCTTCACTCCCTCGGGAAGTCCTAGGAGAAACCACTATAGAAATATTATAGGGTTATTACAGGAATAACTTGAATTCAACAGCCATGCTAGCCATATCCCATACCGTATCCTGCAGCCATCTCATCCATATTGTATATGGCATGACAACAACCCAGTAGTTGACAATAAGCTATAGCGCACAGTATGAGACAAAGTAAGCAAACCATTTCCACCATTTATCTATTGCATAGTGGTGCCTGTGGTAGTCCACTGTGTTGCCCTGCTGACACCAGTGGTGACCTGTCATTCAGGGCAGGTTGCCTGTTTGGCATGTTATTTTGGCATTAGTACATGTTACATATCAGTTTGCAAACAATGTAAAAAAAATATATATATATATATTTTTTGCTTTATTGAGTAAGGCAGCTCCAAAATGCAGGTGTTTCAGACTAGTTCAGTGGTTTCTGTGGTGGGACAGCCAGAGGAAAATACAGACCGTAGGAGTTGGTAATGTTCTATAGTTGTACTGTGATTGGCTCAAAGGACCTTGTGAAGTATTTAGTCAGCCACCAATTGTGCAAGTTCTCCCACTTAAAAATATGAGAGAGGCCTGTAATTGTCATCATAGGTACACTTCAACTATGACAGACAAAATGAGGAAAAAAATCCAGAAAATCACATTGTAGGATTTTTAATGAATTTATTTGCAAATTATGGTAGAAAATAAGTATTTGGTCAATAACAAAAGTTTATCTCAATACTTTGTTATATACCCTTTGTTGGCAATGACAGAGGTCAAACGTTTTCTGTAAGTCTTCACAAGGTTCTCACACACTGTTTGTGGTATTTTGGCCCATTCCTCCATGCAGATCTCCTCTAGAGCAGTGATGTTTTGGGGCTGTTGCTGGGCAACACGGACTTTCAACTCCCTCCAAAGATTTTCTATGGGGTTGAGATCTGGAGACTGGCCAGGCCACTCCAGGACCTTGAAATGCTTCTTACGAAGCCACTCCTTCGTTGCCCGGGCGGTGTGTTTGGGATCATTGTCATGCTGAAAGACCCAGCCACATTTCATCTTCAATGCCCTTGCTGATGGAAGGAGGTTTTCATTCAAAATCTCACGATACATGGCCCCATTCATTCTTTCCTTTACACGGATCAGTCGTCCTGGTCCCTTTGCAGAAAAACAGCCCCAAAGCATGATGTTTCCACCCCCATGCTTCACAGTAGGTATGGTGTTCTTTGGATGCAACTCAGCATTCTTTGTCCTCCAAACAAGACGAGTTGAGTTTTTACAACAAAGTTATATTTTGGTTTCATCTGACAATATGACATTCTCCCAATCTTCTTCTGGATCATCCAAATGCTCTCTGGCAAACTTCAGACGGGCCTGGACATGTACTGGCTTAAGCAGGGCGACACGTCTGACACTGCAGGATTTGAGTCCCTGGCGGCGTAGTGTGTTACTGATGGTAGGCTTTGTTACTTTGGTCCCAGCTCTCTGCAGGTCATTCACTAGGTCCCCCCGTGTGGTTCTGGGATTTTTGCTCACCGTTCTTGTGATCATTTTGACCCCACGGGGTGAGATCTTGTGTGGAGCCCCAGATCGAGGGGGATTACCAGTGGTCTTATATGTCTTCCATTTCCTAATAATTGCTCCCACAGTTGATTTCTTCAAACCAAGCTGCCTACCTATTGCAGATTCAGTCTTTGAGGTTGTGGACAGGTGTCTTTTATACTGATAACAAGTTCAAACAGGTGCCATTAATACAGGTAACGAGTGGAGGACAGAGGAGACTCTTAAAGAAGAAGTTACAGGTCTGTGAGAGCCAGAGATCTTGCTTGTTTGAAGGTGACCAAATACTAATTTTCCACCATAATTTGCAAATAAATTCATTAAAAGTCCTACAATGTGATTTTCTGGATTTTTTTCTCTCATTTTGTCTGTCATAGTTGAAGTGTACCTAAAATGAAAATTACAGGCCTCTCTCATCTTTTTAAGTGGGAGAACTTGCACAATTGGTGGCTGACTACATACTTTTTTGCCCCACTGTATATACTGCATTTTATAACATCTATTGAATCGTGCCTATGCCGCTCGGACATCGTTCATCCATAAATGTATATGTACATATTATTTTTCCATCCCTTTAGATTTATGTGCAGTTGTTGTGGAATTGTTAGATTACATGTTAGATACTGCTGCACTGTCGGAACTGGAAGTACAAGCATTTCTCTACACTCGCATTAACATCGCTAACCATGTGTACAGTTAAAGTCGGAAGTTTACATACACTTAGATTGGAGTCCTTAAAACTTGTTTTTCAACCACTGCACAAATTTCTTGTTAACAAACTATAGTTTTGGCAAGTCAGTTAGGACATCTACTTTGGGCATGACACAAGTAATTTTTCCAACAATTGTTTACAGACAGATTATTTCACTTATAATTCACTGGCTAATTGACATCATTTGAGACAATTGGAGGTGTACCTGTGGATGGATTTCAAGGCCTACCTTCAAACTCAGTGCCTCTTTGCTTGACATCATGGGAAAATCAAAAGAAACCAGCCAAGACTTCAGAAAAACAATTGTAGACCTCCACAAGTCTGGTTCACCCTTGGGAGCAATTTCCAAATAACTGAAGGTAGAACGCAAGTATAAACACCATGGGACCACGCAGCCGTCATACCGCTCAGGAAGGAGATTTTTTTTCTCCTAGAGATGAAAGTACTTTGGTGCGAAAAGTACAAATCAATCCCAGAACAAGCAAAGGACCTTGTGAAGATGCTGGAGGAAACAGGTACAAAAGTATCTATATACACAGTAAAACAAGTCCTATATCGACATAACCTGAAAGGTCGCTCAGCAAGGAAGAAGCCACTGCTCCAAAACCGCCATAAAAAAGCCAGACTACGGTTTGCAACTGCACATGGGGACAAAGATCGTACTTTTTGGAGAAATGTCCGGTCTGATGAAACAAAAATAGAACTGTTTGGCCATAATGACAACCGTTATGTTTGGAGGAAAAAGGCCTGCAAGCCCGAAGAACACCATCCCAACCGTGAAGCACGGGGGTGGCAGCATCATGTTGTTGGGGTGCTTTGCTGCAGGGTGTACTGGTGCACTTCACAAAATAGATGGCATCATGAGGTTGGAAAATTATGTGGATATATTGAAGCAACATCTCAAGACATCAGTCAGGAAGTTAAAGCTTGGTTGCAAATGGGTCTTCCAAATGGACAATGACCCCAAGCATACTTCCAGAGTCTTGACAAAATGGCTTAAGGACAACAAAGTCAAGGTATTGGAGTGGCCATCACAAAGCCCTGACCTCAGTCCTATAGAAAATTTGTGGGCAGAACTGAAAAAGTGTGTGAGAGCAAGGAGGCCTACAAACCTGATTCAATTACACCAGCTTTGTCAGGAGGAATGGGCCAAAATTCACCCAACTTATTGTGGGAAACTTGTGGAAGGCTACCCGAAACCCAAGTTAACCAATGACCCAAGTTAAACAATTTAAAGGCAATGCTACCAAATACTAATTGAGGGTATGTAAACTTCTGACCCACTGGGATTGTGATGAAAGAAATAAAAGCTAAAATAAATCATTCTCTCTACTATTATTCTGACATTTCACATTCTTAATATAAAGTGGTGATCTTAACTGACCTAAGACAGGGAATATTTACTAGGATTAAATGTCAGGAATTGTGAAAAACTGAGTTTAAATGTATTTGGCTAAGGTGTATGTAAACTTCCAACTTCAACTGTATGTGACCAATACAATTTGATTTGATTCATAGTCTGTTTTAGAGAAATGTCATCATCGAATAGTAAGAGCTTACATTGTCTGCTTATATGCCCCCTTTATCTATCCTACGAATCTGACTGTACAGGGAGAATACTGTAAGAACTGCCCATGTTCTGAACTATGTTGTTGTACGTTTCAAAAGTGCTGAACAAATAGTTGTATTGACTATGTCCGTCCTAGCTCGCTCATTAAAGTCTTAATCGAAATTACGGATGGCCTTTTAGAGATTGTACATCTCAATTGTCAGTAGAAACCACATTTGTTAAAGCAAGTCAGCCATATCAGCTATGTTTTTTTTAAAGGCAGTAAATGAGGCTGAAAGAACTATTTCGCTGCCAGACAAGGCTCTGCTGAAAGCCAGGTGTAGTAGTGGTAAGGATTCAGTCCATGGTGCTGAATTTTTTTAAATTATTATTCTTTTGGGACAGTTTTCTGTAGGCCCTAACAGTTTGTGGGCACCGTTTGTCACCGTTATAGTGCATAAAGAGTTTGCCCCACCAAAATATACATGCTAAAATAGCCACTGGCTGACACGATGGAATCATTTCCAGAGTTCTCGGATCTTCCTTCCACACCAGAGCTTTTTCTGAGCATTTTCTGAGGAAGTGAGATCTGGCTTGGGCCTCCCCTGGCTTGGGGCTGTTTCCTGCAAGGATGCAAACTGGTGAGGGCCCAAAAAGGTGATACTTTTTCTTTTTGATACTGAAACATGCAAAACAAATCCATGTGAGGGGGAAATGCAGGTTTGAACTAATAAAACAACAAAGAATATGATCTTCATGATCAGTCTCTGTGTGTAAAATATAAAGTGGTTAATGTGAACCTAACACAACTTAAAACTGTAAGGAAAGCAATCCAATGTCATTTGTTGCCTAGGCTTTACTGCAAATGACACTCAAGTCTTGAAAAAAAAACAATACACTAATATTGCAGTTAGCCATGACAGCTTTTATAATAGAATGCCTGAGACCACACATATCTAAATATTGCATTTGGGAAAAAAACATCTTAACCCTAGGATGCATATGCCGTGTCGAAATGTATGTGTGTTATATTAAACATAGAGGAAGGGGTGAAATGTAGGCAAGCAACTACTAATCGAATAAGACATGGGAGAGATGACGAATTTTGGCAAAGAGATTTATTTATAGACTAATACACTTATTAAAACAAATAACCAAACTGAAAACTGCAGACATTACTAGTGCCTCCCCTGTGATCAAACCGACATAATAAATCGTCATTGGATCTACACCATTCATGTAGGTCACCTATTTTGGAATCAAAACGACGAATTTCGCCATAAGGTGACTATTTTGCATCACTGTCCCTGAGGCAACACAGCCCATAGAAAAAGCTCTGTGCGGGCTGATCTTCACCTGACGGCAGATTTTATAAACCTTCAAATGTTCAAAAATGGTGTCTTTTATCGTGTTGTCACACTCGACCAGAACACCACAACCCACTTCTGCTTCTTTCAATCTAAATAACAATAAGAGAAAGAACATGTAAACCATCATATGGTGGTGCTTCAAATGAATACCGTGCCTGGGTTTCTCATAGCTAACTTTAATTGAAACATTATCTAACTGCTGCACACCAGTGGAGGCTGGTGACTTGAAAAATTGAGGAGAATTGGAGATCCACGGTATAGGCGTGGAACGCACGGAGACCACAAAGCGTGTTTCAAAAATCGCCAAACACGAATTATTTTAACCTAAAGCATTTAATAAAGACATTTATAGTACAATATTATGGGGAGTGGGAATGAGAGGGCTACTTACACAGTGTTGGAAAGGGATCACAGCAGTGATTGATTGACTGAGGGCATGAGTTGGAGGTGTTCAGAGGCTTGACCAGTGCAGTAACACAAGACACTACACAGTTAGACAAAAGAGCTAAGAATGAGTTAGTCCAAGCAAGGAGTAAAATCATTTATGTGTAGTAATGTGATTGTGTATGTGATTGACTCTACATACAGTAATAAGAGAAAATTGGATGAGTGGATGAGCAGGCACATGAGACGTCATGGGATCAGTTCATGTCAGGAGAATGTTGACAATGGTAGTGGAGTGGAGTAGACATCCCCTCTTAATCAGGGAACATGAGGGGACTTCCATTACAGCTGCGCCATCGTAGGTTTGGACAATGGGTTTCTCTGAAGTTAAACTCAGACATCTCCAAATTCACAAAGTCAAACACAGACTGCGCATCTCGCCCACTTGACAGATCAAAGTACCCCAAGGAATGTTCCTGAATAAAGCCCTGATCATCTACATAGCTGACGATAACTGACACCTGCAAGCAGACTGGTGGCACCATAGGTCCCAGAGCAGTGGGGTAATTTTTACCCCCTGGGGCCTGGAGTTTTTCCTTATACGTTAACCTAACTAGGAAAATTCTGGAACCTATAAAAGGTATGACAGTGATTAATCAGTTGTAAAAAGCTTTTATATGGGCTATGATGGGATCATTTCTTCCTAATTAAGTCACGTGGTTTTACAAAACTCCTGAAAAAAACTCTGGCCCTGGGGTGGATGAAAACCCTGTCAAACTCCAGCTACCTTATATTTGTTCATTTAAATGATATTTAGACTAGATTAGGGGGGAGATTTCCTCTACCCAGACACATAGACATCAACTGAAGGACAATAGAACTCACAGGGATGAGCTTGCTTTATGCATATTTAGGCCTGTCGACACTATTATGTTGATTGATTAATTCCAGTTAGACATTTTGGATTAAAACTGTATAGGCATTTTAGCCAGCCCAATTTTGAATATAATCTAGATTAGATCACATTCACAGTTCTCCTGACAAACAAATGGACTATAAATACATGATCAATTAGTTGGTCCTATACAGATGGACAGGGCGCATAGGCTGTTATGCAGCTTCTCATATTAGTTGACCTACAGTTGATAAGACAGAAAAAAAGCTATTGTTTTCATCCCGTACAGCATGTCAGATTTCTAATGTTTAGGTGTAGCCTAGGCTGCAGCAACATTTATGTCATTCATTTTTGCTTGTGTCTGTCTGGAGTGATTCCTTTCATCTTTGCTAAATAAATACAAGAGGAAAGTGCAAAGCCTACTTGAGCTCACGTGAAAAAAATGAGTCAACCTATCTCTTTAATCAAACTTTTAACGGATGTTTTCGACATCCCAGAAAAGATGTTCCGTGCGCATAGCATCGTGAAGTGCAGTTACAGGCGGCTTGATGAAAGGCTCCCTGTTAGTTAACAAGCTATACATTTGATTCCAGTTGGTATTGAATGCCCTAACCTTTTCATCCTTCTTCATGAAATCAATCTCAGGCAGAGATCGACCCTCGCTTTAACACACAGAACCCCCATAATGCTCTGTGGCACAATCCCGATGCAACACACTAGTTTCATTCTCTGATCCTACTTCTATGATTGGATGGACATGTCATGACGTGGCCCTCTTTGGGTATAGCGAGTACCCTCCCTCTTTCTCTTACCACCTCTCTCCCTCCTACACCCAGGCTCTGTTATCTCAGGTCGTAAATTCCATGAGGAGACTCTCTTCCCCCCCGGCCATGCGGTATGGAGAGAGGATTCACAGTAGAACAAACCAACTTCTTCTACCTCACAGAACTTGAGAACTGAACAATATCTCTATTTTGGAGAATGTGTAAACGGTCGGTGGAGAATTCAGCTACGACCGGTCCATTTGGTTTAATGTTTGTGACCTCATGAGAGACAATACAGCCACATTACCATAACTGTTTATACAAGAGTCTCCGTTATGAGATTTACATCTAATTATTGTATAAAATGAATGAATAAAGATGAAACTATTTGTGAAATTATGTAATGTGATTTTAAACTGTTTAATGAAAGATAATTCCCTTTAAAGTTTAACTAAGTCATTGGCCCGCCCCATGAGCACAGACATTGATCTGGCATCATTGGACAGCCTTTTCTGCTGTTTCGAAGATAACCTCCACCTGGAGAAGCCCACTTCAGACCATGGGTACCTAGATTACTGATAGGACTAAGGTTTGAGTAGAGACCGTGCATTCCTCTGTCATCTGAGGGAGCTAAGGTTGTAACGGTTGTTGAATTCCTAACCAAACCACGTGGAGCATTGGCTACATTGGTGGAAATGGTTAAACTCTGAGACTATCGATACCGATAGAATAAGATCAAATCTTCAATACTAATTACTAGTCTGCAGCTATAATTTATGTCAACCTGGAATGCGAAGACCAACAACCACCGAAACATCTATTCTACAAGAACATTTCTGAATGGGACTCTGAAGTATCCATTCTAACCACGAAAGACTCCAGGGACGCAAAGAGAAGTTAAGATGTTAACTTTTCAACAGAAAGACTGATGATTCCAACAGAGATCACGACGACACACTGAGCGTAAATATACATATTGATTGCAATTATTCCCGAATGAGTGAGCATTCATGTGCAACGGATTAGCATTTCAATTAATATAATTAGCAACTGTATAGTGTCTTTTGTCTTTTGCGCCCTTCTCAGTCCCTTTGTCTACCAAACCGCCATTTTGGTTTAGCCCACTAGGGAACATCACCTATCATTTCCTTAGAACCATATCTACTTTGTTTGTTTGCTTATGCATTTCTGTGATTATTTAGTTAGTTAGTAAATAAATGATTATGACAATTGATGTATGGATGATTCATAGTGAAGGCTGGGTTCGTGCAGATAACCAACAATTTACGACGTTTGGAATGAGACTAATGTGAGATAAAGAATAATTCATTAATTAGAAGACCAATTGATCAAATATTAAAATATCTGAAGAGTTATATTAGGAAAATAATAACTTTGTAATCTGAAGATTTTCCTTGGTGCCCCGACTTCCTTGTCAATTACATTTACATGATTAGTTTAATCACATAATAAACGTAATTATAATGACAGAGAATTGATTTGATAAAATAACAGTCTTCACTTTAATGATGCCAAAGACATGACAGGCAACTTGTCAATTCATACTGCAAAAGCTTTGACTGGTTGGAGGACGTCCTTCAGCCTACCAGCCTCCTAGGTTTTGTATTGAAGCCAATGTAGCCAGAGGAGAACGGAAGCTAGCTGACCTCCGGCTACACCACGTCCTCCGGCTACACCATGGTGCTAGCCTCGACAGTGCTGTTGAAGTTAATGTAAACCTTCATTGTAAAACAGTATATTTTAACTAATTATTTGGTGACATATGAACACATTAAGTATAGTTTAATCTAAACTTTTTAAATGTTTCACTATTTTATTTTTATGAAATTTCACTGAAGAGGATGGTCCTCCCCTTCCTCCTCTGAGGAGCCTCCACTGCTGCACACTAACTTTAGTGTGTAATTCAATGGCTAGATAAGCAAGCTACGCCCATAAATGAGGTTCTGGTGTAAACATGTCAGTAACAGCATGTAATAAAAAGGCATTATTTGAGTGCATTCCCATGTAATCTTATCTGTACACTACCGTTCAAAAGTTTGTGGTTACTTAGAAATGTCCTTGTTTTTGAAAGAAAAGGAAATACAGTGTAGACATTGTTAATGTTGTAAATTACTATTGTAGCTGGAAACGGCTACATAGGCGTACAGAGGCCCATTATCAGCAACCATCACTCCTGTGTTCCAATGGCACGTTGTGTTAGCTAAGTTTATCATTTTAAAAGGCTGATTGATCATTAGAAAACCCTTTTGCAATTATGATACCTACTAAAATTGGTCAAGTAAGCGAAAAATGTGATTGCAGTTATTGGACGTCATGTTATTCTGTACTCCGTACTTATAGCGGGTGTGTGTGTACGTGTGTGTGTGGTTATTTCTATGCAATGACATATAATTAGAGACACACCAAGCATTTTCATCTAGGTTTATTATTATTTTGTAAATAAAACACAGGAACAATCTTAACCATTTGAGGCACTTTGGAGTCTCATAATGCTAAAGGCAGAATTATGTATATCTACAAGAAACAACGCAGAAAACAACTTCATTCATTTACACTAGCTATGTTTCCATCAACTTGGCCAGAGATTTTATTTGGTCGATATTTAGAACGTTTGCATCGAAAATAAATGCAACAACTGTCTGAAAACCAGCAGGCTCCGGACCTCGTAGGGTAAGAGTTGAGTACCCTTGACCGAGTGTCAAACACAAATTAAACGGTTGAAGTGTTTCCATGATCCATTTAGGCAAATTGTGCATGAATAAATTGCCTGTATGCCCTTCCATCTATCTGTTTCATGTCTCAGGTAGCCCGCAAAACCCAGCATGGATAGTATGCAAGAATTGACTAATATCTGCCATTTCTAATCATTCTGATTTGCCAACGTATCGCCACAGTCGTTGCAATGGTAGAAATTGCAATCTTGTAGAAAAAAAAACTGGATGGTGATACTTGGGTAACACATTACTTAACAGCCAGTGTCATAAGACATTATGACACGGTCATAACCATGTCATAATATGTCATAACAGCATATAACCTGGCGTAATATGGTCATAACACTGTCATGACCAATATATTTACGCCTGTTGTTGACATATATTGCATCATTTTATGGCTGGTTAACACCCCTACTCTTATGATAAGAGAGTCATGACACCCATTTAAAAATTCACTCTTGTCGAACAGATAGAAATGTTGTCGATCTAACGAACATTTCTCCCATGGCTGCCGTTTCCATTAAATGTGTCGCAATGTTTGTGTTGTTGTTGCAACATTGCTTTTGTCTAATAAATCTGGGTAAATGGAAAACTGACTTCTGAAAGTTTTAAAGGCCCAGTGCAGTCAAAATTCCGTATTTCCTGTGTTTTATATCATATAGTACAACAGAGCTGATGAAACTTAAGACCATAAAAGTGGGACTTAACTTGACTCATCGCGCTCTAGCGACTCCTTTCGGCGGGCCAGGTGCTTGCAGACTCACTTCTGTTGTCAGTTTAAATGTGTTTCCTCTGACACATTGATGCAGCTGGCTTCCGGGTTAAGTGAGTATGTGTTGAGGCGCGGCTTGGTAGGTCATGTTTCGGAGGACGCATCAGTTGACCTTTGCCTCTCCCAAGCCCATTGGGGAGTTGCAGCAATGAAACCAAACAAGAGGGTTCTATTGTGATAGGTGGAATGGGCTGAGAGTGGCTGAGGGGTGGGAATAAATCATGTATGTTTGGTAATGTATTATTGATATGTGATTGCTTTAAATAAAAGTACCATGTATGTAAAATGTATATGCAAAATATGTATTTAAAATGTATGTATATGTAGCAGAAATGTATGTAATAAAAATAGAAAAATACGTGTCCTCCGAAGGTGGGTTAAAAATAAAATATATATACAATAATGAAATTGGGGAGAAAAGGGTGGTAAAAAACTAATAAAATGCTTTCCTTTTTCAAGACAGATTCCTAAATATGAGAAAATACAGTGCCTTGCGAAAGTAGTAGGCCCCCTTGAACTTTGCGACCTTTTGCCACATTTCAGGCTTCAAACATAAAGATATAAAACTGTATTTTTTTGTGAAGAATCAACAACAAGTGGGACACAATCATGAAGTGGAACGACATTTATTGGATATTTCAAACTTTTTTAACAAATCAAAAACTGAAAAATTGGGCGTGCAAAATTATTCAGCCCCCTTAAGTTAATACTTTGTAGCACCACGTTTTGCTGAGATTACAGCTGTAAGTCGCTTGGGGTATGTCTCTATCAGTTTTGCACATCGAGAGACTGACATTTTTTCCCATTCCTCCTTGCAAAACAGCTTGAGCTCAGTGAGGTTGGATGGAGAGCATTTGTGAACAGCAGTTTTCAGTTCTTTCCACAGATTCTCGATTGGATTCAGGTCTGGACTTTGACTTGGCCATTCTAACACCTGGATATGTTTATTTTTGAACCATTCCATTGTAGATTTTGCTTTATGTTTTGGATCATTGTCTTGTTGGAAGACAAATCTCCGTCCCAGTCTCAGGTCTTTTGCAGACTCCATCAGGTTTTCTTCCAGAATGGTCCTGTATTTGGCTCCATCCATCTTCCCATCAATTTTAACCATCTTCCCTGTCCCTGCTGAAGAAAAGCAGGCCCAAACCATGATGCTGCCACCACCATGTTTGACAGTGGGAATGGTGTGTTCAGGGTGATGAGCTGTGTTGCTTTTACGCCAAACATAACGTTTTGCATTGTTGCCAAAAAGTTCAATTTTGGTTTCATCTGACCAGAGCACCTTCTTCCACATGTTTGGTGTGTCTCCCAGGTGGCTTGTGGCAAACTTTAAACAACACTTTTTATGGATATCTTTAAGAAATGGCTTTCTTCTTGCCACTCTTCCATAAAGGCCAGATTTGTGTAATATACGACTGATTGTTGTCCTATGGACAGAGTCTCCCACCTCAGCTGTAGATCTCTGCAGTTCATCCAGAGTGATCATGGGCCTCTTGGCTGCATCTCTGATCAGTCTTCTCCTTGTATGAGCTGAAAGTTTAGAGGGACGGCCAGGTCTTGGTAGATTTGCAGTGGTCTGATACTCCTTCCATTTCAATATTATCGCTTGCACAGTGCTCCTTGGGATGTTTAAAGCTTGGGAAATCTTTTTGTATCCAAATCCGGCTTTAAACTTCTTCACAACAGTATCTCGGACCTGCCTGGTGTGTTCCTTGTTCTTCATGATGCTCTCTGCGCTTTTAACGGACCTCTGAGACTATCACAGTGCAGGTGCATTTATACAGAGACTTGATTACATACAGGTGGATAGTATTTATCATCATTAGTCATTTAGGTCAACATTGGATCATTCAGAGATCCTCACTGAACTTCTGGAGAGAGTTTGCTGCACTGAAAGTAAAGGGGCTGAATAATTTTGCACGCCCAATTTTTCAGTTTTTGATTTGTTAAAAAAGTTTGAAATATCCAATAAATGTCGTTCCACTTCATGATTGTGTCCCACTTGTTGTTGATTCTTCACAAAAAAATACAGTTTTATATCTTTATGTTTGAAGCCTGAAATGTGGCAAAAGGTCGCAAAGTTCAAGGGGGCCGAATACTTTCGCAAGGCACTGTATGTCAACTTAAACTTATGAGGATATACACTGAGTGTACAAAACATTAAGGACACCTGCTCTTTCCATGACTTAGGCTGATCAGGTGAAACCAGGGGAAAGATATGATCCCTTATTGATGTCACTTGTTAAATCCACTTCAATCAGTGTACAGTGCCTTGCAAAAGTATTCATCCCCTTTGGCGTATTTCCTATTTTGTTGCATTGCAACCTGTAATTTAACTGGATTTTTATTTGGATTTCATGTAATTGACATACACAAATAGTCCAAATTGATGAAGTGAAAAAAATTGCTTGTTTCTAAAAATACAAATTTAAATGGAAAAGTGGTATGTGCATATGTATTCACCCCCTTTGCTATGAAGCCCCTAAATAAGATCTGGTGCAACCGATTACCTTCAGAAGTCACAAAATTACTTAAATAAAGTCCACCTGTGTGCAATATAAGTGTCACATGATCTGTCACATGATCTCAGTATATATAAAAAAAATTGAAAGACTATGGCACCACAGCAACAAGAGAGGGCTGCCCACCAAAACTCACAGACCAGGCAAGGAGGGCATTAATCAGAGAGGCAACAAAGAGACTAAATAAAACCCTGAAGGAGCTGCAAAGCACCACAGCAGAGATTGGAGTATCTGTTCATAGGACCACTTTAAGCCATACACTCCACAGAGCTTTACAGAAGAGTGTCCAGAAAAAAGTAATTGCTTAAAGAGAAAAATAAGCAAACGCATTTGGTGTTTGCCAAAAGGCACGTGGGAGACTCCCCAAACATATGGAAAAAGGTACTCTGGTCAGATGAGACTAAAAGTGAGCTTTTTGGGCATCAAGAAAAACGCTATGTCTGGCACAAACCCAACACCTCTCATCACCCCGAGAACACCATCCCTGTGGGGATGTTTTTCATCGGCAGGGACTGGGAAACTGGTCAGCATTGAGGGAAACATGTTTCAGTCTTCCAGAGATTTGACATTTGGACGGAGGTTCACTTTCCAGCAGGACAATGACCCTAAGGCATTCTGCTAAAGCAACACTTGAGTGGTTTAAGGGAAATATTTAAAATGTCTTGGAATGGCCTAGTCAACGCCCAGACCTCAATCCAATTGAGAATCTGTGGTATGACTTAAAGATTGCTGCATACCAGCGGAACCCATCCAACTTGAAGGAGCTTCCATAGTTTTGCCTTGAAGAATGGGCAAAAATCCCAGTGGCTAGATGTGCCAAGCTTATAGAGGCATACCCCAAGAGACTTGCATCTGTAATTGCTGCAAAAGGTGGCTCTACAAAGTATTGACTTTGGGGGGGTGAATAGTTATGCATGCTCAAGTTCTGTTTTTTTGTCTTATTTCTTGTTTGTTTCACAATAAAACATATTTTGCATCTTCAAAGTGGTAGGCCTGTTGTGTAAATCAAATGATATAAACCCCCATAAAATCAATTTTCATTCCAGATTGTAAGGCAACAAAATAGGAAAATGCCAAGGGGTGTATACTTTCCCAAGCCACTGTAGATGAAGGGGAGGAGAAGGATTTTTAAGTCTTGAGACAATTGCGACTTTATTGTGTATGTGTCTCAGACAAAAGATTTAAGTGCCTTCAAATGGGGTGCTGTAGTAGGGGCCAGGCGCATCGGTTTGTGGCAAGAACTGCAACGCTGCTGGATTTTTCATGCTCAACAGTTTCCTGTGTGTATAAAGAATGGTCCACCACCCAAAGACCAACTTGACATGACTGTGGGAAGCATAGGGGTCAACATGGGCCAGCATCCCTGTGAAACACTTTCGACACATTTACATTTATACATTTTAGTCATTAAGCAAATGGGTGCAACTCAATATTAGGCAAGTGTCCTTATGTCTTGTTCACTCAGTGTACATCTTCTACTATGTGCATTGTACTGTATATGTACGATGTGTTAAAATGTAGCAAAGTCAATTCATTCATTATCTGCCCCACAAAAACAGCAGAAATTATCAGAAATTGGTCGTTTAAATTTTCAAAACAACAACCTACTTACCTTTTTCTGTCACTGCAGAATGCTAAATAAAAATGTAATCTTACAACAACGCTTTGAAAACTAGAGTGAAATAAAATCTTACTCTATGGAGAACAGTGTTGCTCAAACCTCTGCTGATGAAACACCATTTGTCCTATAAGATTTCACATCTTATATTTCAACATAACCCATACATATCCAGCATTTCTTCCTCAAATAAATTATTAATGCATATTTTTCTAAATGTCTTAATTACAACTCAAAATTAGTCAAAAGGTTCCAAGTGCAAATCTGAACAGTTAGGAATTTCTAGATTACTTTTCACATTTGGTTCACCGTCCTTTTCTTAAACATCATCAGGATTCAATCGTAGTGCCATTAAAATGTGCTTACCACGGTATTGCTTTTAACTTGACCACAATTTAAAAAAGACACACTTGCATATTGTTATAGTTTTAAAGACAAATTCAATGTATTCTGTCAAATTAATCCAGTTCAAAATCTAGGTTAAAATAATAATCCCAGTAAAAATAATTCTAAATATATTGCCATCATGGTTCATTTTATATCTCCCTATATTCGTAAGTAGCTAAAATAAGAAAAGTTTGAATAAGCAGCATATGCATATATTAACTATGTTCAAGCTATGTTATTTAAAACACAAACAGACACCCTAATAATAGGATACACTACTACTGTATTTAGTGATATCTTCATGTTTGTTTTTCCTTTTTTTGTTTACCATTGTTTTGATATCACATGTAAATCGTGCCTATTTTGTGTGCTCCTGATCTGACACGTCACACTGCTGGTTTCTCCTGGTGACAAAGCGAAATCTATTCAGGCAGAGCAATCGATTCACGCCCCAAAGCTTTTACCTATCTTGTCTCATTTCACATCTTCCATTATCCACAGAATATGGACCTGGAGATTGAAAATGACTTTTCACTAAGATTACTGTACCACGTGAAGTTAATCATTCCTAAATCCATACAGAACTCTTTCCATTTTTTACAACGGTCCCAGCTTTCTCTGTAGTGGCTGATTTCGGCCTGGCTCCTTGTTTCTCCTGGGTTGTGTTGACCCTGATTTGCTCTGCCAAGGTGCTTCCAGGACTACTTGTCCTCGAGGTGGCCTGGTTCTTGTTGGTGTTATAGGTCTGGAAGGCCATTTCGAGCTGCTCCTGGGCCACCCGTAGGTGGCGGTGCAGGCTGGCTAGGTCCGAGGGGATGTTGTCATCTGGACTGGTGCACTCCTGGTTATGTTCCTGGACATCGTTGGCCATGTTCTGCTCATGGTGCATAATTAGACTGTTGGGGATAATCCGGTTGGGCCTGTCTGACTTCATGACTAGGTTGTACCCGGGGGGAGAGGCGGGGATGTTATGGGAGTACGGGTAGCTGTACGAGGGCCGTCGTCCCTCCTGATTCCTCCTCTTGCGGAGAGTGTCTCGGAATGTTCCAATGCTCAAGTGGAACATCTCACACACGTTGAGGAGCAGGCAGAGGCAGCTGACGACATACATGATGAGCAGGAAGATGGTCTTCTCCGTCGGCCGAGATATAAAGCAGTCTACATTGTGGGGACAGGGCAACTTATTGCACACATATGATGAATTAACACGGAAGCCGTAGAGAAGATACTGGCCCGCCAGGAAGCCGATCTCAAACACGGCCCGGGACAGTAGCTGAAGGACATAGATTCTCATCAGGCCCTCTTGCATGATCCGCCGGCGGCCGTCATGTTTCTGCGGCTTGGCCGGCTCAGGCTTGACTTCTTGGGCTTCCACCACCTCCTCCTGGTAGATCATAGGCTCTGCATCGTTGTCCTCATCCTCCTCCCGCACCTCCTCAAGCGGGTGGTTATCCGTCCACCTTTGAGCATGAATGAGCTTCTTCCGGCGGTGGAACTTCCGGCGCTCCAACTCAGAGGTGCGGGCTATCTTGTGGATGGCGTAGCCCAGGTACATTACTGAGGGGGTGGAGATCATGATGATCTGGAAAACCCAGAAGCGGACATGTGAGAGTGGGGCGAAGGCATCGTAGCACACGTTGTCACAACCGGGCTGCTTGGTGTTACAGGTGAACTTGGTCTGCTCGTCAGAGTAGATGGACTCGCCCCCCACGGCGGTCAGTACAATGCGGAATATGATGAGCACCGTGAGCCACACTTTCCCTACAAAGGTGGAATGGTTGTGGATCTCTTCCAGAAGACGCGTGAGAAAGCTCCAGCTCATGGTGGTCATAGAGGCTTTTCAACTAGAATCTGGAAACACATAAAAAGTATAATTAAGGGTTTAGTTGAATAAAAGAGAGACAAGAACTAACAGAACTAGTCACAGCTCATACACAACATCAACAGAACTAGTCACAGCTCATACACAACATCAACAGAACTAGTCACAGCTCATACACAACACCAAATCAAATTTTATTGGTCACATACACATACAGTTGAAGTTGGAAGTTTACATACACCTTAGCCAAATACATTTAAACTCAGTTTTTCACAATTCCTGACATTTAATCCTAGTAAGAAGTCCCTATCTTAGGTCAGTTAGGGTCACCACTTTATTTTAAGAATGTGAAATGTCAGAATAATAGTAGAGAGAGAGAATGATTTATTTCAGATTTTATTTCGTACATCACATTCCCAGTGGCTCAGAAAATTACATACACTCTTAGTATTTAGTAGCATTGCCTTTAAATTGTTTAACTTGGATCAAACATAAAAACTGTTTAGGGCTAGTGGGACAGCTAGCCCTAAGGAGGTTCATGAAATCAATAAATTGCTAACATCAGATAACATTCTTATATTAGCCATTTCTGAGACTCACTTAGATAATTAATTTGATGATACAGTAGTAGCAATACAAGGATATAACATCTATAGAAGAGACAGAAATGCTTATGTGGGAGGTTTTTCTGTATATATTCAAAGCCATATCCCTGAAATGCTTAGAGAAGATCTTATGTTTTGAAATGTTGTGGTTGCAGGTTCACTTGGCACATCTAAACCTTTTCTTTTGGGTTGTTGCTATAGGCTACCAAATGCAAACAGTCAGTATGTAAATAATATGTGTGAAATGCTTGATTGTGTATGTGATGTAAACAGAGGTCTACTTTCTTGGGGACCTGTATATTGACTGGTTTTCATCAAGCTGTCCACTCAAGAGGAAGCTTCTCACTGTAACCTGTGCCTGTAATCTGGTTCAGGTTATTAATCAACCTACCAGGGTGTTTCCAAACACTACAGGAACAAGATCATCCAGATGTATCAATCACATTTTTACTAATACTGTAGAACTTTGTTCTAAAGCTGTATCCGTACCCATTGGATGCAGTGATCACAATATTAGGGCTATATCCAGGAAAGCCAAAGTTTTGAAAGATGGGCCTAAAATAGTTTATAAGAGATCACACAGAAGATTTTACTGTGACTCTTATGTGGATGATGTAAAAACTATGTGTGGGTATGATGTGATTAAAAAGGAGGATCCAGCCACTGCACTTGATGAATTTATGAAATTGCTACTTATTGAAAAACATGCACCTGTTAAGAAACTGACTCTTAGAACTGTTGACCTCAGGATCGGTGTCCCTAAACCAGGATTGTTGTTGCTAATGTGCGCTAATGTGACTAGAATGAAGTTGTATACAACAGCCAACCTTCCGGGACATAAACATGTGCAGAAAGCTTATATTCTTGTTAATCTAACTGCAGTGTCCAATTAGCAGTATCTATTACAGGGGAAAAAAGACCATGTTATTGTTTGAGGGGAGTGCACAAAAAATATATATATATCACAGCAACTGGTGTGATACATTCACCTCTGAAGGTAAATGACATACTTATATTCAGTAACCTTGCTCTGATTCGTCATCCTGAGGGTCCCAGAGATAAAATGAAGCATAGTTTTGTTTGATTAAATCCCTTTTTATGTTCAAATGTAGGATTTGGGGTCTACAGTTTGACCCCACTGCTGTCTCTGGCTCCACTCCCACTCCGCCCAGACATCTAGATGTGTGAAAGTTAGTGTATAAGCTAATGGTCCATCCAGTATGACATTCCTGGGAGTGTGTAAGATTACATTTTGTATTACCATAGCATTTGTGTATGTTCTCTATAGTTATGTACTTGAAATGTATCAATTGGCCAATTCGGCACATTTGGTCAAACCTCTGGCAGACTTGATACAAAATATTTGGAAGTAATGTAATTCTCCACTGCATCAGTCTTAAACTTTGTACACACACCGCTGCCTTCTGGTGGCCAAAATCTAAATGACACCCAGACTCCTATCTGAAAGTATGGTCTTTCTCTTTTCTCTTTTACCAGATCTAGTGTGTTATATCCTATCCTATCTCCTACATTATTTTCACATTTCCACAAACTTAAAAGTGTTTCCTTTCAAATGGTATCAAGAATACACATATCCTTGCTTCAGGACCTGAGCTACAGGAAGTTAGATTTTGGTATGTCATTTTAGGCAAACACATAAAGCATAAAAAAGGGTCAGATCCTTGCTTCATGGATTGATGAGGAATTGAAAAACTGTATGGTTGAAAGAGATGGGGCAAAAGTAGTAGGTAATAAGTCTGGCTGCATATCTGACTGGCTGACTTACTGCAAATTGAGATATTATGTGACTAAACTCAACAAAAAGAAGAAGATACTGTACTATGAAGCCAAGATCAATGATATAAGAATGATATATACACACTGTCTATAGTTATCCCAACACCTCAATCAAGACAATCTGGCCTATACACCATCTCTATTAGTTTACTCAAATACTCAAATACCCCTGTCTGTCCCACTCTACACCTGCAATGCTTGCTGTTTGGGGTTTTAGGCTGGGTTTCTGTACAGCACTTTGAGATATCAGCTGATGTACGAAGGGCTATATAAATTAATTTGATTTGATTTGATATATTGATGACGGAGGACAACCCAAACCAGAGGGTTTTTCTCTTTGCATTTTCACACGACCACCTGTACTCCTAACCTCTTTATTAAAGGTAACTGTCCAGTGAAAATCTCACTTTTAAAAGTTAATATTCTGTTAACTCATTCCCAAATAATGTTGCCTACTCGTCCTATTCTCGTATTTGTGGCCAAAGCATAAATTGGAGAAAAATACACTTAAAAAAACACACCTCAAACAGACCATTTAAAAAAATGTTGCTATTTCCTCAAATAACATGATCTCATGTTGGCTCATTGGCTGTGCTGTCCAATCAGCAGTCTACTTGAATGAATATTTTTAATGACAAGTGTATGCCCAGTCTCCCTCAACATTCTGTTGTTGGAGTATGCCCACACCATTAAAACACAGAAAAGCTGCTTTTTAACATACTGAATTCCATGTTTTTGGAATGAAAACTTGTTCACTCATATTGGAAATACTAGACAGTTACTTTAAAACCTTTACTTCGACCAGATCCTAGAAGTCAAGTCTCTTCTCTTACCTTTTTCAAAGTCAACTTGTTACTGCAGATTTACCTAAATCAGTTGATTAAACCTTTTGCTTTCTTTTAATTTACGAAATTACATGATACAGAGCAATTGTGTTATGATCCTCATATTCCTATAAAATATGTTTGTGAACTTTTTGCAAACATTAAAATATTTATTTGAGATGAACAATTCCACTCTAATCCCAACATGTAGGCAAAATAGATTTAAATAATATATTTGCACACAACTTTTGCTATAATAGTACATAATGACAATGCAACACAACAGACTAATGCTAATTAAAAGCAACAACTATGAACATAATCCCTGGGACCTATTTGAAATGAATAAACAGATTGTTCTCACTCGCTTCCATGTGCAAAAAAAAATGTGGTTCTAAATTAGCATTTTTGGAATCTTTTTTCTTAAACATTATAATTATAAAACACAAATAAAACTATTGGAGTGCATTATTTTTTAAATAATTCTAATAATCAATTCAAGTTAGCAAAAGACTTGAAAAAAACTGCTGACATACTGTATCACACACAGTGGTATAGTGGTGTAAATGCAAGTAAACACAGTTTTGTTCCCAACTTTTTTACTTTGCGCAACAGTTTACCCACCTTTTTGTGGAAAAATGCATTAAAAGTATTGGGAGCGTTACCTTAGACAAGTAACGCATATGCATAAATAGTGAGAGGATATGTACATGACCTTGTGTATAGATTACTCAAAAGCTTCTACTATTCTCATACTGTTTAATGATTAATGATGCAGCTTCTCGATGACTGAATGAAGGGATATTTAGATTAATTCTCTCCAAGCTAAAGGAAGGTAGTGAGTGACACACCTGGGTTATATCAAGATAGGAGACATATGGGGGAGGAGAGAGAGAACGCAAATGTGGAGGTGTCTCTGTGTGCTATACTCTTATTCGGAGAGAAAATCCCTATACTGTAGGTTCCCCTGAATGTTGAACTGGGACTCTCAGATTGATTTTAAAGGAAGAGAAGTAGGCCATCTATGCTTCTCCCAGGATGTTCTCCCACTAGTGTCCCCACTCCCCTCACACACAGAGCAGACTGACTGCCTGCTTTGTGAGTTGATAGTATCATGACTGTATAGCAGCACTGTCTCCGCTAGCTGCCATCTGAGTGAAAACAGTGAACAGGAGAGGCTTGTTCGACTGCCTAGCTACCACGAGGCCACGAGGCCTGCCCTCCAGACCCACCAGACCCTGTGCTGCTTCTGTCTCACACCGGGGAGAGAGGGGCAGCTAGCACCACATGGCCAGGCCACAGACGGCAGCTACCACCACATGGCCAGGCCACAGACGGCAGCTACCGTGGGCAATATAAGGTGGGTGAGCCCTCATGTGAAACACGTATCTAGTATTATAAGTTAGTAAACTGTTCATAAAATGAATAAAGATGGGTAAACTGAGTTTACATTTGACTACAATACATCCCTGCCCAGAACTTGAGGATAGGCAGGTTTGTTTAACTGAAGCCCAGTAAGGATTATGGCTAGGCTTTATAATGAAGGGTGCCCCATGAGAGCATGCTTTGGAAGTGATTGGCTGTTGTGTACATCAATTCAGTGTGGGTAGTTTGCAACATTATTTTATGCAGTTGGTTGAACTGGAACTGGAAAAGAGAAAACGTTTGTGTAACTTGTCAGTGTTACTCTTTCGCTGTGTGATATTGCCATGTTTTATTTTAGGATCTCTACATGTTAATTCCATGCTAGATGTCGGAGGTTACCAATGCAAAAAAGCAATACACATGTTTCATGCTCATGCCCTTTGGGGATTAGTAAATATAAATATTTAATTTCTGTTAACAACATGTTTTAACAGTAATGTTGGAAAAATTCTGATAGAACAAACTGATTTGAGACTGTTGTATTAATGATTGCAATTACTATATGCATGTATGAGTTTTAATTGTAGGCATTACTACCAGTTTTTGTTTTTATTCCCTTAATTAGGGTTGCAAAGGGAGGTATATTACTGGAAACATTAGAAGGATTTTATGTAGTCTATCTCAAGACCCTTTTGAGTCCTTCAGATTATCACAGGTGTCCCTCTGTGTGGCCTTCCCACATGTACAATATTTGAAATAATTAAATTAGAGGGTTTTAAAATAAATAATAGAATGACAAATCTGTAAAACATTATCCTAAATATAAACCATGAACTCAGTCAGTGAATATCATTGGCGTTAAATATGAGGCTTTCAGCATGAAATATACTTCATATTTATTTATTTCACTATGTCAATATGTATTTGCTGTCAATGTTTTGGCATCAAACTGGTGGCAGTTGTGAAGAAAAGTCAATAGTTGCAGTTCATTTAAAATAAGACTTTATTCACTTAAATCATATGGTCTATCTACTTGAAACGCATGGACAATATGGACACAGATATAAAAAAATGAAAACTACATATGAATACAAATTTTTAAAGTTATTGAAGTACAAGCTTTGCAACCCTATTCTAAATATCAATCAACCGTGTAAATATTGATTTCAGTATCCGCACTTAGCTGAAGGGGGAAAAAAATGACTGTGTGATATGACAAAATAAAAGCATTGTTTTTATGTAGGTTATCTTTCCATTTCCGTATTACGACATAAGCTTTGTTCTCCCATTGAAGGTGATCCCACCTGACTGGCCCTCATGATCTTGACCTTTGACCTGTGTCCTAATGTGAATAAGTAATGTATAGTTATAGTTCACCACTTTTATTCACCATTAAACATAATCTAACCCAACATTTTGAACACATGTCAAATATATTTAAAATGGTACAAATCTGTATAAAAAGAAAACAATAATGAGAACTGCATCTCTATATCTTATAGAACAATTATTTATTAGCCTGGTGTAAACAAGTTGCAGTAACACCTTGCTGTAATTGCATGGAATTCTTCTCTGAATTTTATATATTTTTATGACATGTTTTTTTTATTTACGGTAACACAGCCAAGACACAACAGTAAGGATGAAAGAAAAAAGACAAAAACACCCACCCACCCATCCCCCCTCCCCAACCCACATAGGACCACGTTTATTGATGATATCATAACGGTTCTCTTAATATTAGTCCATAACTCAACGTTTTCTCTCTATCCCCACCATATATGGCCAACTGAGATCCACCAATTTGAGAAATGTCACAAATGTTTAGGTCGTAGCGGCCTGAGAGAATATACATGATAAAGAATTACAAATGACCTGGTGTCAGGGGTGTACGTCAAGATGAACTACCTTTCTTTATCTGCTGCAAAATAATATCCTTCCAGCTTTACACAGTGGGACTAAAATATGTGTCTGTTTTTGAAATAAAACTGGTGCCCGAGGAGACACATTGGGCTCATCTCAATACATATTTCTGCACCATACTTTTACCCTGTTGATTTAAAAACCATGCTACATTTGGCATACAATTCAAATGTAACAATCTACACCTGAATTCTGCATCAAAGTATTGTAACCTCATTTCAAATGTTCAGTCGACAACACCTACAGTACGACAGAGGAAAGAGCTACGCATCCTAGGGTTTGGGAGAGAACAGACAAAACCCACCTGGAGAAGAAGTTGGACTGCACGCTCTGTTCAGACATAACTTTGTCCACATTTTCACAGCCATCCCGTGCCAAGTCCGTGCCGATGGCATGGAGGGTCCATCCTGATCCTGATCTGACGCTGTGACATACTAGCTAACAACAACATAATCTCCCCCACATAGTAAAAACAACAAACACTGTATAATTAGACTACTTAGCCTTTTCTGTTTTCCTCTCCTGACTTATCCACACAGTGAGGACGGAACTGAACTTTTTCTCCTGTGAATGCCTCACATTCTGACTCGTGTCTGTTTTCTATTACGCCAGCCTTTTGCCCAAGAAGGAAGTATAAAAAAGAGAAGGAGGAAAGACAAGGAAAAAATCTCTCCCTCCCCACCCTGGCAAGTGACCCTGTACTAGAGGGTCAAATTTAAGGACATCTGACTGCAGATTGAAATTAACACCCACCCAGCTGAGGGAGGCTTGTTAGTGGCAACACCTCCAGCCTTCCCCTTCCCACCCACTCCATGTAGCTCAACACTTCTAAACACTCACCACCCTATAGCTCAACACTGCTCAACATTCAGCCACCTATAGCTCAGCACTGCTCAACACTGCTCAACACCCAACCCCTCTATAGCTCAACACTGCTCAACACTCACTCCCTTGTAGCTCAACACCCACCCCTCTATAGCTCAACACTGCTCAACACTCACCCCCTATAGCTCAACATTCCTCAACACTCACCCCCCTGTAACACAACACTGCTCAACACTCACTCCCCTGTAACTCAACACTGCTCAAAACTCACTCCCCATAGCTCAACACTGTTAAACGCTCACCACCCTAGAGCTCAACACTGTTAAACGCTCACCACCCTAGAGCTCAACACTGCTCAACACTCACCCCCTATAGCTCAACGCTCACTCCCCTGTAACTCAACACTGCTCAACACTCACCCCCCTGTAGCTCAACACTGCTCAACACTCACTCCCCTGTAACTCAACACTGCTCAACACTCACTCCTCTGTAGCTCAACACTGCTCAACACTCACCACTTATAGCGCAACACTGCTCAACACTCACTCCTCTGTAGCTTAACACTGATGATGACAGCTCTTCCTCTCTCTGCCCTCTTCTCTGATCTCAGCAAGACATGGTGCACCACACAACTGCCTCTCCTCACTTCCCCATGCCTAGGGTACCTGTAAAGCTAGTTGTGGATGTGATAGCTTGTCTTGAAAATACACAATGTGGAAAGTAGATGCATCTGCATAGTAGTTGGCATATGGATGGTCGAGCATATAAGTATGAGTGCTCTCTCTCTCTCATCTCTCTGACTCTCTTTCTCTCTGTCATTTAAATACACAAACACTCACACAGACCAACACCTACTGGAATTGTATATTTATATACAGTACAACAGATGTCCTTAATTTTAACAAACAACAATGGAGAGAGAGAGAGGGTTAGCCTGCTGGGATATCCACTCTCCAAAGTGCCACACAGAGATAAAAAACACATTGCCTTAGAGCAGATCCGCTTCAATGTATCCAACAGGTACACTCAGTCATATCAAGTGTCCAAATATTTAGATGTTCCATCCAGGCGAATGGCCAGAGATGGGACTGGTGGACAGGTCCCACTCCACACTACGCTCCACGTCTTTTCTGACATGGTGTTTACACTCAAGGCTTTTTGTCAGGCCGTAGAACTGGAAGCACAATGTTACTTAGCGCATGTGACTGCTTTTTTCATATGACTAAAATGCATCTATGAGTACAGTAGAGGCAAACCATGTACCTCATTCATACCATATGGTTCTTTGGCCATAAATATTTGTCTCCATGAAGAAAACCCGAGCTGATATACTTAATTTCTAATTGAAAAAAATTGTTCCTCAATCACTTTTATTGTGAGCCAGCCATCGTACTACTGTTTAATACTGGATGTGGCCGTCTGTCACGCCCTGACCGTAGAGATCCTTATTATTCTCTATGTTTGGTTAGGTCAGGGTGTGACTTGGGTGGGAAAGTCTGTTTTCTATTTTTTTGTTTTTGGCCGTGGTTCCCAATCAGAGGCAGCTGTCTATCGTTGTCTCTGATTGGGGATCATATATAAGTTGTCATTTTCCGTTTGGGTTTTGTGGGATCTTCTTTTCTGTTTCGTGTCTGTACCTTGCAGAACTGTGCATGTTCGTTTTCACGTTTGTTATTTTTGTTTGTGTTTTTTGAAAAATAGAAAATCGTGAACACTTTCCACGCTGCGCTTTGGTCCACTCCTTTCGAGAGCTGTTACACCTTCAGCTAAACTGAAATTGGTGCACAACAGTAAAGAGACCAGTATCTGGCTAATGCCAGAGTGCTTACAATGACTGTATGACTGTGGTGTGGAGTGACTTAGTCTTCTGCCGAAAGATACTCAGAAGTCAAGAATTATCATTAAATGACATATCTGGATACAAAGGAGGTACACGCCTTATATCAATCTCTTTCATTGGCAAACTGGGGAGTGTGGGTAACAAATGTCACTTTTATCACCTGTATTTTGGATGATTCCCTTGCTAATACCTCACGGACTTTTGATCAACATTTTATTTCTGCTCAGACATCACTGGAATCCTCTGACGGAATAAGGGTTACTGGTCATACTTATCATTCTTTCACATAAAGACCAGTATTTTCCAAAAAGAGTCCGTATTTAACACTTCTTCGTGAAATATACACTTCTCTAAACAGTTCAACCCATGAGAGTGTGATATGAGAGTCGTGTGAAAACTGAGCGGGCTGAAGAGAGTGTGGAGAGCTCTGTGAGAGTGTGCAAGATGAGCATCTTGGCCATTTTAGTGATGAGACGGGAGGGTGTGTGAGTGAGCGGACTGAGTGGGTGCTGGCTCTGAAACCAAGCCAGCTGGACCTGAAGGACCCACCCATCCTCCAGAGGCTTTGCCTCCAAACATCCCCTCCTCCTTGCATCCCTTTCTTCCCCCATCCCTGCATCTGACTGAGGAGTTCTGGCATTGCATGCACCCCTGCTGGGGTCAATGGGATGCTGCTGGAATCACTGGAGCATTTGGGGTTCATCTAGACAGCCATGTGCTGTGCTGTCCCTAGGGGGGAGCAACACAGTCAGACCATCACGTGGCTTCTTCTCTTAGTCGGATCACATACACAGCTCTAAAAACTTGCTGCCACCCAAAAGACACAGATAGTCAAGTAGCTAGCCTAATCTATTTATGTTATTTTCTGGTTATAATAAGTTAGTCATTATATAATAAATTATGTTCATTCAGTTAATTACTTATTCAATGATCTGTTGAGTTGATAAACCACCTGCAGATTCCTTTTATAGTCATCTGTTGCTGCACAAAATGGCACATTCTGTTCAAACGACAGCTCGACAAGCATTTGCTCGTGGTCGGTCAGTTGTCACCTCGAAGAGGTCAGTGAGAGTTGTGCTGTCTGTCTGCAGTGGAGTTGGAATGGTGCAACAACAAGGACACATGGACAGAAGAGAAGTGAACACCTCGACAGCTCTCCTCTCCTCAGCCCCTTGCCAATGTCACTTTCCCGTAGAGTTTTTCCCTCTCTGCAGAACTAAGTTGACGGGAGCCGACTAGAGGCCACGGAGGTCTGTGTTTATGTAACAGATCAAGCAAAGCCATGTGACTTGAACGTGGCCCCCCCCCCAGAGAAAAGAGTGACACAAGACACCAGAGCAAAGCATGCGACTCGGCCGGTGCTTTCCCCCGTTCTCCTCTCCCCCACATCATCCAACTGCCCTTACCAGGCAGTGCAGAGCAGAGTAGGGTGTATCCTGTAGGCTGCCTGAGAGTGGTGGCAGTCCTCTTTCATTTGTTCACTTTTCTCTCTGTTTTTCAGCTAAGCCTATCCTATCCTACCCCTTGGGTCTGTGCATCCCGTGCCAGTTTGACAGAGGCTCAAGTCCACTGAAGCGACTGGGGTGAAGAGCCTAGAGGTGGATGCCAACATTATCCAAGAAAAACTTCCTTCAGCTGAGCTTGGATGTCTACTGTTAGTCAACAAGGCATTGCAGTATAGCTGTGAAGGACGTGGACATGGTCCAACTATAAAAAACAGGTGGACTCAAACCTGAACAAATGTAACATACTGCAAAAGTTCTCTGGCATTTTGCTATATATTTATACAACTTAAAAGAATGTACATCTGATGTAGATCGTAAATTGCCTGTAACGTTTGACTGCCCTAAACCATTTCAGAATGCAGTGGAATGGTTGAAATACTCCAACGAAACCCTTGCTAATCCTTACGTAGGGACTATGCATACACTGTAACAACATTTCCTCTAACAAAAATGGACAAAGGCTGCATTTCTACATACAGCCAAAAAAAAATATGTTCCATGAGAACACTAGGCCTGCTAACTATCTAACTGGAGGTTTTGGTTTTACTGTGTTCACATAGTATAAACACACAGAATGAAGTCTTCTCTACGCAGCTATTCTGTACTACAGTATACTGAGACAGAACTGTTCGCCTCAAGACTGACATTGCCTTTAGGTAGAATGTGATGAGCAGACATTAATGTCACATTCATTTTTATGTAAGTTGAGAGAAATAGCAGCAATGTAGTGAAAAGCATATATTGCCTTGTCTATTCTGTTGTCAGTAGGAAGTTATGTATCAGTACTCTGGATTTCAGGCAGATGTTGCACTTGGCGTGAGCTGGATGTAAGGATAAGGACTCTGGTTTAAATGTTGTTGATGCAGATTAAGTGTTATTTGTTTGTTCATTAAATGGATGATGCCAAAAAATGGGATAAGTCTTACTTGAGCTCCATCAATCCTCTGGTATAGCTTATTTTCTACAAGTTTGGTATATCCCAGTAAACCAGATTTGGTTCTGTGAAAGTTCCCAGAACATTCGTTAGGTTGCAACTAATGTTCTCATAACAAAAAGGGTCCAGTTGTGCTGATGATTACACAATATTTGTATAAAACATTCGCTTAACGTTGCAAGAACGTTCCCAGAACACATTTTGTCTGTTCTTTAAAGGTTCAAAGAATGTTTCATTAGTTTGTGGGAACATGGTGGGGACATCACAAAAGATATGTTCCCAAAACAAAAAAAATGTCCTGTTGTGTGGATGATTATACGTTTCAGTTAGGGTGAAAAAAACATTCACCTGATGTTACAAGAATGTTCCCACATTTTTGTTTGTTTGTATTGTCTTTAAAGGTTCCCAGAACATTTAATTAGGTTGTGGGAACAGTGTGGGTACATGACAAGAGATAAAACACAAAATCTGTCCAGTTGTGATGACATTCTTACAATGTTTACATCGGGGTGCACAAAACATTCCCTCAATGTTCTTAGAATGTTATTCCTATGTTCCCAGAATGATACAATTAAGTTTTGAACAGTCCACAGAGGTTTGTTTCATCTTATTGTTGAGGAAGTTAGCTCTACAATAATCCATGTAAATCAAATCAAATGTGTCACATAATTCATAAGGTCTAGACTAACAGTGAAGTTGAAACACATATGGCATTTATTTGGAATCACATGATTCACATATTGTACAAACATAGTTTTGACGTATTTTATATATAGTCCAAAGCTGAGATCGAACCTGGGAGCGTTATCCCTGAAATTAATCCATTGTGCCACTGGAATAGGCCTAACATAAATATAAAGCTGTTTCCACCTTTACTCTGACTTCCAGGTTGTGGTTTTTGTCTTTGCAAAAGATAGGATAACTAAATCTAGAAAAATAAATATCCTCCATTGTTTCTTACTCTACCAATCCTGTTTACGGTATATATAGTAAAGTTGGGAAGTTTTGACTATTATTTTCCAGACAAACTTGATTTCAGAAATCATGTTAAATTATTGCCTGTCAGATTGTTGTGAGGTGTACACAGATGTGCATATGTACTAAGACATATACAGTAGCCATAGTTTGGATCGGATCATCATTTAAGGATGGAAATGGAATACCAATAGAAACTTCAGGGTCCTTGAGGTGCAGCAGACTAAGTATCCTACAGGGCTTGAAAATGGTAGATCGCAGGTTCAAATCTACTTGATCATCATTCTTTAAAAAAGCTATAGCGATGTATGACTATACCCTTATAAAATGTAATGAAGTAAGTGCCCTTTTTTAAAAGTTTGGTAACTTCATATAATAATGTTATATTACACATCAATATTAGCAGAACATTGCAGCAATGTTTTCAGAACTACTTCCATCATTGAAGTATGTTTTTAGAACAATTCTGGATCATGACGTAACCTTACAGAATACATTTACAAAGAGACTCGCAGGAATGTGTCTTGTTTGCTGTTAAAGGTGTTACAAGTACATTTTTATTTTTTAAACAACTTCTATTACTCCAACCTTTTATTGTGGAAGTACAGTGGGTTGCGAAAGTATTAAGACAAGAAACAGAAAACTTGAGCGTGCATAACTATTCACCCCCCAAAGTCAATACTTTGTTAGAGCCACCTTTTGCAGCAATTACAGCTGCAAGTCTCTTGGGGCATGCCTCTATAAGCTTGGCACATCTAGCCACTGGGATTTTTGCCCATTCTTCAAGGCAATACTGCTCCAGCTCCTTCAAGTTGGCTGGTGTAGATGAATCCTTAAGTCATGTCACAGATTCTCAATTGGATTGCGGTCTGGGCTTTGACTAGGCCATTCCAAGATATTCAAATTTTTCAAGTTTCTCTTAAACCACTCAAGTGTTGCTTTAGCAGTATGCTTAGGGTCATTGTCCTGCTGGAAGGTGAACCTCTGTCCCAGTCTCAAATCTCTGAAACAGGTTTCCCTCAAGAATTTCCCTGTATTTAGTGCCATCCATTTTCCTTGATGGCCAAAAGGCTCAATTTTAGTCTCAAATGACCAGAGTACCTTCTTCCATATGGTTGGGGAGTCTCCCACATGCCTTTTGGCGAACACCAAATATGTTTGCTTGTTTTTTTCTTTAAGCAATGGCTTTTTTTATGGCCACTCTTTCATAAAGCCCAACTCTGTGGAGTGTATGGCTTAAATCGGTCCTATGGACAGATACTCCAATCTCCACTGTGGAGCTTTGCAGCCCCTTCAGGGCTATCTTTGGTCTCTTTGTTGCCTCTCTGATTAATGCCCTCCTTGCCTGGTCCATGAGTTTTGGTGGGCGGCCCTCTCTTGGCAGGTTTGTTGTGGTGCCATATTCTTAAAAACAAGAAAAATAATGGATCATACATATATATATATTTTTAACCCGACCCTGATCTGTACTTCTCCATAACTTTGTCCCTGACATGTTTGTAGAGCTCCTTGGTCTTCATGGTGCCGCTTGCTTGGTGGTGACTCTTGCTTAGTGGTGTTGAAGACTCTGGGGCCTTTCAGAACAGGTGTATATATACTGAGATCATGTGACACATAGATTGCACAGAGGTGGACTTTATTTAACTAATTATGTGACTTCTGAAGGTAATTGGTTGCACCAGATCTTCTTTAGGGGCTTCATAACAAAGAGGGTGAATACATATGCAAGCACCACTTTTTTAAAGTAATATTTTTAATTTCACTTCACCAATTTGGACTATTTTGTGTATGTCCATTACATGAAATCCAAATAAAATTTCATTTAAATGACAAGTTGTAATGCAGCAAATTAGGAAAAAGGGGGATGAATACTTTTGCAAGGCGCTGTATGTTCAGGAAACTTTATTAGAACCATCATGTCACAATAACTTTGAGACCATTTTAGGAATATTCCCTGATTGTTGTTATGGGTGTTTTGAATAACATCTCAATCAACACTAGCAGAACGTTCCTGCAATGTTTCCTCAGAACAACTTTTATTGCTCCCACATTTTGTTGCGGCAGACCCTTCTTTTTCAAGACCTCTGTAATCCTCCCTGGTATGCTGTCAATTAACTTCTGGGCCACATCCTGACTAATGGCAGCCCATTCTTGCATAATCAATGCTTGGAGTTTGTCAGAATTTGTAGGGTTTTGTTTGTCCATCCGCCTCTTGACGATTGACCACAAGTTCTCAATGGGATTATTAAGGTCTGGGGAGTTTCCTGGCCATGGACCCAAAATATCGATGTTTTGTTCCCCGAGCCACTTAGTTATCACTTTTGCCTTAAGGCAAGGTGCTGGAAAAGGCATTGTTCATCACCAAACTGTTCTTGGATGGTTGGGAGAAGTTGCTCTCGGAGGATGCGTTCGTACCATTCTTTATTCATGGCTGTGTTCTTAGGCAAAATTGTGAGTGAGCCCACTCCCTTGGCTGAGAAGCAACCCCACACATAAATGGTCTCGGGATGCTTTACTGTTGGCATGACACGGGACTGATGGTAGCGCTCACCTTGTCTTCTCCGGACAAGCTTTTTTCCGGATGCCCCAAACAATTGGAAAGAGGATTCTTTAGAGAAAATGACTTTACCCCAGTCCTCAGCAGTCCAATCCCTGTACCTTTTGCAGAATATCGGTCTGTCCCTGATGTTTTTCCTGGAGAGAAGTGGCTTCTTTGCTGCCCTTCTTGACATCAGGCCATCCTCCAAAAGTCTTTGCCTCACTGTGCGTGCAGGTGCACTCACACCTGCCTGCTGCCATTCCTGAGCAAGCTCTGTACTGGTGGTGCCCCGATCCCACAGCTGAATCAACTTTAGGAGACGGTCCTGGCACTTGCTGGACTTTCTTGGGCGCCCTGAAGCCTTCTTCACAACAATTGACCCGCTCTCCTTGAAGTTCTTGATGATCCGATAAATGGTTGATTTAGGTGCAATCTTACTGGCAGCAAAATCCTTGCCTGTGAAGCCCTTTTTTGCAAAGCAATGATGACGACACGTGCTTCCTTGCAGGTAACCATGATTGACAGAGGAAGCACAATGATTCCAAGCATCACCCTCCTTTTGAAGCTTCCAGTCTGTTATTCGAACTCAACCAGCATGACAGAGTGATCTCCAGCCTTGTCCTCGTCAACACTCACACCTGTGTTAACGAGAGAATCACTGACATGATGTCAGCTGGCCCTTTTGTGGCAAGGCTGAAAAGCAGTGGAAATGTTTTGGGAGTTCATTTGCATGGCAAAGAGGGACTTTGCAATTAATTGCAATTCATCTGGTCACTCGTCATAACATTCTGGAGTATATGCAAATTGCCATCATACAAACTGAGGCAGCAGACTTATTGAAAATGTATATTTGTGTCATTCTCAATATGTTTGGCTACCACTGTACAGGATCTTAATTAGACCACCCTGTTGCAGGACACATTTTCCTGCACCGCAGTAAAAAAAAATGTATAGTGCATTCAAGGTTTAAAAATGCTTAAAGTTTTTAATTACCACTAACATTTCAGACATGATTTGCACTAACAAAAAATGTATTAACCCATACAAACATTTCAATTAAATATAATCCACCTAGTAATTCACATTACTAGGATTATTTTCCTGCTGTGAGAAACTGGTCAAATTAAGAGCCTATACATTACATGTGTAGGTGTCTCGGATGACATCTTCATTTATGTTAGCGGAATGTTCCAGTAATGTTTTCTCAGAACCAATTGAATTGAATCCCGACATGATTGCTGAAGAATGTTTAGGGAACATTATTGGAACACTCATAACACAACGTCACGCTACAACTTTTTGAGAGCAGGGTGGTTGTTGTTATGGGTGTTTTTAATAGAATCTCCATCACCATAAGCAAAACATTCCCGTAATGTTTTCTCAGAAACATTTCTATTGCTCTCACATTTTGTTGCGACAGTATGTCTAAAAACATCACTGGTATATTCTGTTATTACGTTACCTGGAAACGTAATGAGAACGTTTGGGGAATGTTTTGTGGTGGTTATTACAGCTGTTGTGCACAACATTTTAGTTCATTTTAGTAGAACATTCCAAGGATATTTAATTTAAAACATTTTCTGAAAATCTTATTACATTTTTTTATTTTTTTATCCATCTTTGAATGTTTTTGAGTTATCATCCTAATGTTAGGTAAAATCCTAACTTATATCTTCATGGTAAGCTTAGCTAATGTTGTGGGAATGTTTCTTGTTTGCTCGGGAATATCTAAAAAGCATTTACATACAGTATCTTTCCTCACCCATATATGTTCTAAAGAGTGCCGAGTACAGTCTACTTGGCATGGACCAGGTCTTTCGCTCATATCAAAGACACTCTAAGCTGCTTCATGTAAAAATGCATGAAAATTGCCAGAAGAGCACCACATTTTCCGTTCACCTGGGTTCTGAGGTGAAAGCACCAGGCATTGTTATAAACTTTCAATAAGGCAGCAAGCAAGAGAAAGGCATTGCTAATATCTAAGTTGATTCTTAAGAGAACAAAAATGGATTTGAAAGTGTTATATCCTACAGCTCACAATTACGATGTTTTCAGTCAAGATGATTAGATGTTTGGGAAGTTACTAGCTGACTTCATGTCGTCCTTATGCGACCCACATCACAACCTGTGGTCACTTCACACTCCCCTGCTCTTCTAACACATATTTCTCGCACATCCCATTATTATATTCTACATTGGATATCATAGACATAAAACACTATTTCAAATGTCTTCAAGCCCCTGCTTTACCCTAATTTCAGAAGATTACCAATTAAGTACTCTCTGTTATAAATGTGCAATAATCACATTCTGGATTATATAATGATGCCCTCCATGCAGAATTTAAAAAAACATCCAAACATGATTCTGCCATGCGATCCAAATATATATTTTAAAAAATATTACATTCATATTTATACAGCGAAAAAAAAATACTGTAATGTTCTAATATCGATGTGCTCTCAAATACATTGCATGAATCTGGTCAAGAGAAGAATTCCTCTACACAACTTCCCCTTAATACAAACCAAGCAACAAACAACAAAGCTTGCTTGGAGTGCTGGAGGTCCTTAAACTTTGACATTATCTTGTCATAACTGACCATGTCATGAGGTGGACCCAGGCCTGGCCCGAAGAGCAGCAGACCTATTCAGGGTCATTTGGATTTCAGTAGCAGAGAAATACTTAGTAAAGCACCACCCCCAGCACTCTTAGTAAGCTAGCCTTTTACTGCAGTGTAAGAGACAGAACCACCAACTCAGTGAACTTCAGCCACTGGCAGCGCTCCCACAGGCCTAATATGATAGCATCAGCCAACGCTCCCTAGCTCGTCCATGTCATGTTGTCTTACACAACAATAGCTGACAGCAGAATCGTATATCTATGACTCTTGCTCCTGGCACCGTCTAAGTGATATTACATGACTAGTACAGTAACGAGATCAAGGTGTTGATGTCAGCTCGTTAGGGCCTGTTTATGGTTTTATGTGGAGTATGTTTGATAGTTAGATAATGCTAAAGTATAAAAAGAGTATGCTGATTTCCTTAAAAAAATACTTTGATACAGATAAGAGGCCAGAAAATACATGACAATACCATATTTATAAGAATTGATGTGGTGTATATATAACCTCATTAAAATCCACTTACTAATGCATTGTTGCATTGTTTTTTTGATTGGTCAAACAATAAAATATATTGTATTCACAGGTAAGGAGAGAATACACCACGTGCTATATGCAAATGTTATAATTGTTACGGTTTTCTAGGTGTGAAGGAGAGTCGGACCAAAATGCAGCGTGTAGATTGCGATCCATGTTTAATGAACGAACGTAAAACACGAATCAATAACAAACACTTCAAAACAAAGAACTTAACGAAAACCGAAACAGCCCATACTTGTGTAAACTAACACTGAGACAGGAACAACGACACATAGGACAATCACCCACGACAAACTCAAAGAATATGGCTGCCTAAATATGGTTCCCAATCAGAGACAACGATAAACACCTGCCTCTGATTGAGAACCACTCCAGACAGCCATAGACTTTGCTAGATAACCCCACTAGCTACAATCCCAATACATACACACCAAAACCCCAAGACAAAACACACCACAATACAAAAACCCCATGCCACACCCTGGCCTGACCCAATACATGAAGAAAAACACAAAATACTTAGACCAGGGCGTGACAATAATAGTATTCTTAACTGCAAGAGGTCATATTCATTGTTAATGGTACAGTATGTAATTTCCCCCATCACATCTGTTTTCGCCACTGGAGGTTTTAAAACACTAGGTGGCATCCATGTATCTGAATGGTCATGCATGCATTGCTGTCTCAGGCTAGTAGTGCACTGCACCAATATGACAAAAGGCTATCTTGTATCATTACACAACCCTTAGCCTAGGCCTGTAACAAATGCTACAGCAAATGTTTGGTCAGAATTAGGCAGTCCGATCATATCAAGCCTACTTAGCAAGAGAATTAACAAGCTTTTATTCTGCTTGGACTGTAGCTACACCGTAGAGTTTCAAACGTACGTGTTGTTAAGATTCATGCGACGCAATTAAAATCTGGTCAGTAATTACACATCTACATCAGATATTTATGCAAATGCCTATAGAAACACATTCGCTATGCTTAAATAATGTGTTGAATCTGATAGCTTAGTCTATAGTGCATCTTTCACACGGTCAGAGCCTTGACACTGGGCACATGACGTCACTTCAATGTCGATAATTGGGTCATTTTTGGTTGAAACATTGATCAAAGAGATTACAACCTATATTCACCCAATCAAAAAGAGAGCCAAAAGTTTGTTGAATTTCCAATGCGTTATCACTATGCAGTGTCTGATTTTTGGTTTAGTTGTCACTGAAATGTCTATCACTGCTCTTTCAACCATTTAAAAGCATATCAAAGTTCAAATGGGAATACAATGTCATATATTTTGTTTATTTATACAACATACAGTATTAATGTGTTATCACTATGCTTCTCTCTAATAGCACAGCCAAATGACCTGGATTGCAGTGTGCAGTGTGCAAGTGATCAATGCCGTTCGTGATTCTGCAGTTTATTACAGCAATTGTGAAGATCTCACAGACCTGCGAGGGCCTATGAATGCTATCTTGAACATGCACACTTCATATATAGAAATTATAACCATGGATGTGTTACTCCTTCTCCATGGCTGACGTAAGTAAGACATTTAAGCGTGTTAACCCCCGCAAGGCTGCCGGCCCAGACGGCATCCCTAGCTGCGTCCTCAGAGCATGCGCACACCAGCTGGCTGGAGTGTTTGCGGAGATATTCAATCTCTCCCTATCCCAGTCTGCAGTTCCCACGTGCTTCAAGATGTCCATCATTGTTCCTGTAGCCAAGAAAGCAAAGGTCACTGAACTAAATGACTAAACACCCTGTAGCACACACTTCTGTCATCATGAAGTGTTTGAGAGGCTAGTTAAGGATCATATCACCTCCACCTTACCTGACACCCTAAACCCAATTAAATTTGCTTACCACCCAAATAGATCCACAGACGATGCAATCGCCATCGCACTGCACACTGCCCTATCCCATCTGGACAAGAGGAATAGCTATGTAAGAATGCAGTTCACTGACTATAGCTCAGCATTCAACACCATAGTACCCTCCAAGCTCATCATTGAGCTTGGGCCGTGGGTCTGAACCCGCCCTGTGCAACTGGGTCCTGGACTTCCTGACCGGCCGCCCCCAGGTGGTAAAAATAGGAAGCAACACCTCCACTTCGCTGATCCTCAATACAGGGTCCCCACAAGGGTACATACTCAGCCACCTCCTGTACTCCCTGTAATGAACACGAGGGGAGACAGAGAGCTGGTTTCAATTGCTGAGCGCAGCAGGTGTATATTGCAAAGGACCACAGGAGGCGGCAGGTAGCTAGGTCCAGCGGCAGGCAGAAGGTCATACACAGGGGGTTCAAAAGGGCAACAGTACAGGCAGTGAAAAGGCTAGTAACGTAGTCTGGGAGATCAGGAAATAGGTAGAGAACAGGAAATCCGATAGGCTAAAGTACAGGCAGGCAGGGAGGGAATAGGCAAAATGCGTCATTAGTGAGGCAGGCAAAAACTATCATACACTGAAGGATTAAATCACGAGAAAAAGAACTGAACTAAATAGTGTGTGAAAATGACATACAGGTGTGTGAACAGGTGATTAGAATTCAGGTGATTGGGATCTGGAGAGTGAGCTGCGTTCAGGGGATCTAGGTGTTTGAGAGTGTGGGCTGGAAAGTGAGCTGCATTCAGGGGATCTACGTGTTTGAGTTGGAAGCAGACGTTACACTCCCTGTTCACCCATGACTGTGTGGCCACACACGCCTCCATCTTAATCATCAAGTTTACAGACTACTTAACAGTATTAGGCCTCAACACAAGCATTTCGCTACAGACACATTAACATCTGCTAAATATGTTTGTGACCAATACAATTTCATTTGATTTTGATTTGAATGTTACATTAGTGTGTAAGATGGCCTTAACTTCAGGCTATTTATTGTAAAGGTCATATTGTGTTTGGTTGACAATGCAACAAAATATCAACATTTAAAAGGAGCCTGCTTGGATAGTTCCATCTGAGGCACTGGCTTAACCCCATTCTTCAACTTTTATTTTTGGTTGAGTTGGTGACGTGAGTCCAACATATAATTTGTTAACTTATCGACAATAGGCTATTTATTGTATTTCAAAAGTGATATTGAATTGTGTTTGGTTGTCAATGCAAGGAAATGTGTCTAAACTAGACTAATAGATATGAATCTCAATAGGTTTTATTGCCATTGAGTAACTATTACTTTTTCAACACACAGCACATGTCTAGAGGTTTGCCATACTGAGAATGGTGATTACATACAGACTACCAATGAAGTCATTGAACATGTGCATAATAATACTGAAATGCCCTAATACTGTATAGCAGCAATATCCGGCTATACATGTGTTTTCAGAGAAGATAACATTTTTTGGGAACTTTCTGTCTGATTTCAAATGTGCTTCAGTGTCAGATCAATGACCCAGAGTGTCAGGTCAATGACCTTGTTGCTTTGCTAATATACAGCGTGTACTTTTGAATTGTGCCAACAGGTAACTGGAGGATAACCTGAGGTACCATTTAACTGGCTGATGACCCAAGGCACTCTTTAATAATGTAAGTGACCTGGTCTGGTCTATGAGAACCCAAGAAAGTTTTGTTGGAAACAACATGTTTTTCCACGTTATTCACATGTTTTTTCATGTAGAGGGTGTCTGCCTTATCATCCTGGTGCCTTTTCTAGAATAACAGCCTGGAGAGTAAATCATATTGTATTTTTCATATATTTCAATATATATTCAATAATTTTTATATCACATAAAATATCTATAATGATAAAATAATTATTTTAAATATTCTGTAATAAAATAAATAAAACAAAGTAAAAAATATTATTATTTTGCACACTGCCAGCCAAGAAAGTTTGACTATAAAACTATATGATTATTATAATCTACATTGCCATACAAGTACTACATGTAATGATAGACTGAAGGGACAAAACAAAACTATTCTCCACAAGGAGATTGATTCTCCTCCCATACGCTTTAGTGGACTCATATCTAACTACAGTACATAGCATTACATTAAAAGAAATACATCACAAGAGCCCCCTGAGGTAAAACAAGAGCATCGCAAATGGATAATGGAAAAAAGCACCTACCTCTCCATTGGGCCGGCTAGGTTTGACCAGACTAGTATTCTTCACAGTGGAGCATTCTGGGATGGCTTCCAGAGACGTTGCTTAGCTTCCCCGAGGCTCGGAAGCAGGATGACAGAGAGACAATGGCTCATTTTTCTTCAAAACTCCTCACCACCAAGTACAGGCAGGACACTCAGGACTCCTACCAATGGCTCCATTGTTCCCTGGCTTGGTCAGTCAGTCGCCTTCATGAGTGGTGCTCTAGCTCTACTACTGTAGCTCTACTATTTGTTTATTTCATCCAGGATGACTTCTGTTCTGTCACAGCCATTCATTCACCCAGAAAGGTTTTACTGATGCTACTCTGAACCTCGAGTACAGAGCCTTGTGACTTAACAGCATGTGTATGTGTGTGCCTCACAGATGCAACTCAGACGGAAAGAATAACCTCTACAGTTCTCTAAATATGTACAGTAAAATAGACAACCTTTACATATTAATGTGGAGAAACGTAAAAAGTGAATAGTCATCTGTCATATGCAAATGAGGTTCTATTTCAATTGTATTCAAATGAATACTGTGGTATTTTCACCTCTCTCTCCAAGGTATAGTTTCTACAGTTTCTAGAATGTATACATTTCATACATAAGATACATAAATGTTTGGCCATAAGACAATCCATTAAAATCAAATGTATGAAATGTATGCCCTATCCAAGAAAAAGTACCAACCAACAGAACCTTTTTCTCTTATGGTTTAGACAGGGCTGTCAGAAAGATTAGAAAATGTCAGTGTGGATTTATCCAGAACAAAGGTCATCAAAACTGGAATAAATGGCAGTCTTTCAAATGGCACAACATGCATCCAAAATTGTTATGCTGTTCATTATTATTGCTAGTGTAAATCAAATCCAAGCTGTTCACTGTTGTAAACATGTCTTCTACAGTACCTGGCCTAGTTGCCAGTGCTCAGTTGTAAGGTACCAATGGAAAATGGGAGTAAATATTCCACGTTGGAACAGATGATAATCTTTCCCCAGGCATCACAGCACAATCACACTGCATGTGCTGTTTTCAGTAACCATGGCCCAATTGTTGAACACAATGCAGGCAGCACTATGGAAGCTGAAGTGCTGTATATTTCCCTGTCATCTTGGGCTGCCCAGCATTAAGAAGAAGCCTAATGCAAGGTGACTGCTCAGTCTAACCCTATTACTGGCCAGTTGTGGGCTAATTTTGTATTTATTTCCCCCAAATGATGTATCACAGGAAATCCCATATAAGAAAAAAATACAATTAATTCATTAAATTAATACAAACAGACCATAATGATAAATCACAAATAATTCTCAATATACAATTGAGAATGTAACCTGTAGCCAAATAGTGTGTGCAAGTAATTTTAAGACTTTTAATTGCATAGTAGCTATTTATGAGGTAATATTCACCAAGTACAAATACAAATTTGAGCCTTGAATGATAGGCTATAATGTTGAACTAAAGCAAGGATATACCATGCCACCTTCTCAACCAAAAATATTCCTATTCTACAAATCATTTGTTGATGTATCAGACTGTGAGACAGAGACTCATGTACTTTTGGTTGCCGTTCACAAGTTCCCTATGTATGATGTGAACTTGAAAGTTCAGATTTAATCACATAGCTTTGCCACTGAGCAGATGTCATTTCAACATCTAGTTTTGATTTACATTTGGTTGAGTTGTCAACTAAGGTGAATTCAACGTGAAATCAACAAAACATTTCACCATGTCATTGGATTTAGGTAAAAAGTTGTGAAAAAAAAGAACAAATGCCCTTCTGTCCTTGACTTTTTGCAAATCCAATCAGTTTTACACGTTGATTCACAGCCTGGACCCATAGACTAGAGGTAACATAGTTGGTGTGAAATCCAAGACACTTAAATTAGTATGATATGTTACGTTTGGTACGGTTAAATAAGACAGATTGTTACTTAAGGCAAACACGTAAGTAGGGTGGTTGGTTGGGTTGGCGTAGAATGTGAACATCTAGCAACCCAAAGGTTGCGAGTTTGAATCTCATCACAGACAACTTTAGTATTTGAGCTAATTAGCAACTTTTCAACTACTTTTTAGCTACTTTGCAACTACTTAGCATGTTAGCTAACTCTTCCCCTAACCTTAACCCGAGACTTAAACCGAACTCCTAACCTTAACCCCTAGTCTAGATAACGTTAGCCAGCTAGCTAGAATTCATAACATGTCATACGTTTTCAAAATTCTTAACATATAATATGAATTGTAATTCGTAACATCATATGAAATGGGTGTTGAACATCGACAAATTAATATATACTATATGAAACGTAACCTATCATACTAAATGGAGTGTTTCAGTTTTACATACAGGTGTTGTAGAGACAAATCTCCAATTTGCCTTTGCTCTTAAAAAGCCACTGAACACGCCAATTGGCACGTGTGAATTCATCTCCCAGTGTCTGGTGGAAAGCAGAATGAACCATATTTTCTCGGGGACTTTGCCCGTGTTAAGCTCCATTCTGTTTATTTATTATCCCGTATAACTCACCAGTACTTAATGATTACAAGATTTCAGTATTCGTGGTGTGTTCCCTGACCGATTTCATGTTTGTTTAATGATGTTTGTCCCCCATGAGAAACTGTAGACGCGCGTGGAAGCCTATTTCACTTCCTCAAAATCCCCTGAATGAATCTAAGATAACTCAAGAAATCTGTATTTATGTAAAATATACACTGGGAGTCAGGATGCAGTAGGTGAGTTTAATAAAGACACGATGTTGATGAGCAAACATGAGCAGCGTACATAAAGAGAGAGAGAACAATAGTACCTAATGACTGATGTCAACTGAGGGATAAATAAAGCGGGAGTAATCACAGTGTAAATGATGACCAGGTGTACTTAATGATTGGGAGTATGTGTGCATAATAATTGTTGCCAGGGCTGATGGTTAGTAGAACCGCGACTTCAAGCGCCTGCGGGAGGGAGCATGAGTCGGCGTGACAATTTATTTTTAAATATTTGCCGAGGATGTTTTAGTTGAGCAATTTTACATCTAACTGTGGTGCAGTATTTCTCAAGTTTAAAAAAAAATGCACAACGTGTTATCTTATGTAAACAAAGTCGTAGCTGCTTGGCAGGTCTGTCTCACTGTATATGCTATTGCAATCACCGCAGCTATTCACCGCATGTTAGTGGACAAATCAAAACCCAACGGTCATTTACCCGTTGTGACTCACAGGATGTTCCAAATTCCATTTTAGAAGAGACTGACTTTATGACCAAAAGTATCCTATTTACACTATGTAGTCAATTTTGACACTAGAATAACTGCTTCTGACTAATATGGATGCCACATAGACATTGTTCAAAATGATTATAGTTTCTTTTTAAAGGCAGTCTCTTTAAGGGCACAAATGGGTACAAGTCTCACTGAATAGGCCTAGTAGCTTTTTATGTGGTTCAGGGTGGATTAAACTGATTGCCCCCACATGATATAATTCTAGCTACTTTTTCTGAGTAGTCCATGTAGTGTGGATTTGGGAAAACTTTACTAACATCAGACTGATTTAGACATCTGCCTTTTGTGTCCACACTGTGGCCTAGGACATACGTTGCCTTCAGAAAGTATTCATACCCCATGATTTATTCCACATTTTGTTGTGTAACAGCCTGAATTAAATATATTAAGTATGTATTTTTCTCCCCCCATCTACACACTATGCCACATTATCACAAAGTGAAACTATGATTTTTAGAAATGTTTGCTAATTTATTGAAAATGAAATACTGAAATATCTCATTTATATAAGTATTCACACCCCTGAGTCAATACTTTGTATAAGCACCTTTGGCAGCGATTAGAGCTGTGAGTCTTTCTTGGTAAGTCTCCAAGAGCTTTCTACACCTGGATTGAGCAACATTTTCCCATTATTCTTTTCAAAATTCTTCAAGCTCTGTCAAATTGGTTATTGATCATTGCTAGACAACCATTTTCAGGTCCTGCCATGTATTTTCAATTCGATTTACGTCAAAACTGTAACTCATCCACTCAGGAACATTCACTTTCTTCTTGGTAAGCAACTCAAGTGTAGATTTGGCCTTGTGGTTTAGGTTATTGTCCTGCTGAAAGGTGAATTCATCTCCCAGTGTCTGGTGGAAAGCAAAATTAACCATATTTTCCTCGGGGAAAATTGCCTGTGCTTAGCTCCATTCTGTTTATTTATTATCCTGTATAACTCCCCAGTCCTTAACGATTACAAGCATAGCCATAACATAACATGATGCAGCCACCACTATGCTTGAAAATATGGTGAGTGGTACTCAGGGATGTGTTGAATTGGATTTGCCCAAACATAACACTTTGTATTCAGGACAAAAAGTGAATTGCTTTGCCACATTTTTTGTAGTATTACTTTAGAGCCTTGTTGAAAACAGGATGCATGTTTTGGAATATTTGTATTCTGTACAGGCTTCCTTCTTTTCACAAAGTCAATTAGTTTAGTATGGTGGAGTAACTACAATGTTGTTGATCCATGTTCAGTTTTCCCCTATCACAGCCATTAAAGTCTAACTGTTTTAAAGTCACCATTGGCCTCATGGTGAAATCCTTGAGCGGTTTCCTTCCTCTCCGGCAACTGGGTTAGGAAGGACGCCTGTATCTTTGTAGTGACTGGGTGTATTTATACACTATAGAAAGTGTAATGAATAACTTCCCAAGTGAGCCAGACTAAAAATATAATAAAAGCAACAATACAGCACACAACAGTAGCTTTAAATAAATGTCATCTCATCTCCTACATGGAGTTGGTTTTGAACACCTGTGCCTTTCTTTTTTGGGGGGAGGGGGTAAGATTTTATCAAATGTTTTGAAACAATACAAACATCAACTACATCACACCTGCCCAGACCAACATGTTCACACCCTCAGCATCACTCTCCAGCAACATGGCCTCCAACTGCACTATTTTGCTTCTTGCCATCGACATAACTCTGCCATTATGCTGTTGAATTTGTCAAATTTGTCTCTTGTATAATTCATTCTATACATTAGTTAACACTGGATTAAGTGTACATTTTCATTTACTGTAATTTCATTAGCTATGTTCCAACATTCCCTCCATCTTGTGCCAACATCAGTTCCTTTTAAGTCTTGGTTCCAATAGTTTATATTTTTTTCTAAGAGATTGTCAGTTGGATAGGCTCTCTGCAAGATTTTATATAGCTTACCTATCATATGAATATCCTTGTCTGACTCAAATAGGATTCCCTCAAGATTGCTCTGATGTAAAAAAAAAAAAAGATCCCAAATTTAAATATTGTGATATAAAACTTTTAAATGTTCATGTACCAAAATTGCTTTCTAATGCTGTCATGGAAATACATGTATTTCCTATAACCAAGTCATTTACGGTTTCTATGCCTTTTAGTTTTTCCATGTGGACCAATTTATTGGTGAATTCTGAAAAGCTATCCAAGGATTGTTTTTTTAGGGAGTGATATTGTTTCTTGTAGAATATGCTACATTTTCTCCCATGTTGTTTATTTTTCTTAACTATGAAGAGGTTAATGTTCTTAGCTTTGTCCTTTGAAAATAGATACATGAAAAGATTCTGGGGATGAACAGGCGCATCTTCCTCTTAAGCGCATTTAACTATATAAGGCAAGTAAAAGCCTCAGAGAATTGATACAATTCCAAGTCTGCAAGGTTAAAACCACCCTCAAGGAAGACTTTTGTTTATATTCTATGAGACTTATTTGCCCATATAAAGTCTGTTGTGACCGAGTATACTTTCTGGGTAATTGGTATTACCTAGAATACATACTAAAACTTTGGGATCCATGCCATTCTGAAGAGGTCTATCTAGAACCTAAAAGGGTACTTTGGCTGTCCCCATAGGAGAAACCTTTGAAGAACCCTGTTTGGTTCCAGGAAAAACCCTTTTGGGTTCAATGTAGAACCCTTTCCACAGATGGTTCTAAATTGACCCCAAAGGGTTCTTCCTGGAACCAAAAAGAGTTTTCCTATGGGGACTGCCAAAGAACCCTTTGGAAACCTTTTTTTTCTAAGAGTGTACTTGTTAGATGTACTGTATGATAAGACTGTTCCATTTTTTAAGGTCTGCTTTCATATTGTTGAGTAATGGGATAAAGTTAACTTTATATATTTTGTTGTAGTTCACTTACAGATAACATATGTGCATTTATAATACTCTTTGTAACCCTTTCCTATTACTCACCGGCTTTACAGGACAGAATATTTTCTATCCATGTCAGCTTTCAATTATGCAATATCTACTTTCCAGTTGACTCTAAGCATAAACAAAAATATTCCTTCCAGTCATTTTCAAAGAGAGAACAGGTCAATTATTTTTCATCTATATTAACACAGTAATTATATCCAGTTATTGTAATACTGTAACACATTTTACTGTACTATGTACTCAAGATAAATTAATGTTTAGGCACATCGTTTATAATAATCATCATCAGATTAACAGTTGTCAAAACGTTGTCAAAGGCTGGTTTGTGTCAGTCAACCATTTTTAAAACCTAAGTCTGTATCTAAACTGGATGTCTCTGGTTGGATGCATGGACCCAAAGCCCCAGCGCTTGGTGTCAATATCAGGTATCTTTTCATCTGGGTTCTTGAGCTCAAAGTCAAAGTATGTGAGCATGAGGAAGACAAACTGCTTCAGCTCATTGGTGGCGAAGAAGCGTCCTGGGCACATAGTGATCCCAGCACCCCACGGCATGTTGTAGTATTTAATTTTTTTCCCACCTTTGTAAAAGTCCGTCTTTTTACCCCCCTCTGCTGTCAGGAAGCGATCATACTTGTAGGTGAGTGGGTCCGGGTGGACCTCCGGGTCCATCTGGACGGCAGTGTAAGGAAACAGGGCTACTCTGTCTCCTTCTCTGATGCGGTACTCGTTTCCATCTGCCATCTTGAGGGACATGTCCTGGAGCACGGCCCTGGTGAGGACGGGGGCGGAGGTGAGGCGGAGGGTCTCCTCCACGGCGCTGTCCAGGATGGGCGTCTTTTGCAGCATGTCCTGGGTCAGGTTGATGAAAGGGCCTTCGTGCTTCACATCCTGGCCCGTCTCCTTAAGCACCTCCTCCACTTCCCCCTGCACGGCCCTCATGGCGTCTGGGTGCTTCATGAGGTAGAAGAGCAGCCAGAAGGCAGCAGGGCCTGTGTTGCCCTGTGAGGCCCAAAGGAGAAGAAACATATACCTGTCCTGCATGAAGTCTTCCATGCCGTGCTCCTCCCTCTCCTGCTGCTGATCGCGCACCCAGACACTGATGTTCTCCTTGGTCTTCACCTTCTGCACTGACAGCATGTTCCAGAACAGCCTCTTCAGCCTCTCCGCCTCTCTCTTCTCCGCTGGAGGCAGGACCCCATAGGCCAGATTGGGGAAGAGCTGGTCATACTTACGGAACTCAAGGAAGAGCTCCTGGGACTCCACTCTGTCGACCTCTCTGGCTTTCTCCATGCTCTCTGTGGATTTTGGTGTCTCATTCCCGAACAGAGCCAGGTAACCTGCCCTGAAGACAATGTTGTAGCTGTAGTTGAACAGACCGTCCTCATTCCAGGGCATATGGTTATTATCCCCCGTCCCTACACTGTGCAGCATCAGATTCTGTAGGTTGCTCATCATAGCCTGTGTCATGACAACTAAACCGTCCCCCATCAGGTGCTTGTTGCTGGACATCTGAGGAAACCTGTGGTCGGAGTGGTAACCAAACACTTTCTGCACCAGATGTTGTGCAAACTTGCTGAAGTCCAGTTTGGTGCGGGCCTCCTTCACAATCGTCCCGAAGGACCGAGGGTCCATAAGGAATGTGAAGTAGAATCCTCCCAGCTGCACGGTGAAAATATCCCCATGCTTCCCCTTCATCCTCTCCAGGAACTTCGCTGTGTCCCTGCGGAACTCAAGGACATGGCCCAGCCAGGGGATGGGGCCCCGGTCCAGGGGGGGTTCCCCGGGTCGACGCTGCCTGAAAGCCCCCAGGAGGTAGAAGCCCCCCAGGACAGAGGCTAGCAGAGCCAGAAGGATCAGCAGCAGAAAGCCCATGGTCCTTTCTTCTTCGTTCTCACACAGACAATCTGAGCCCCGGCTAGAATTTTTTTTTTTTTAATGGCGTGATGAAACTATGACACCCCTGCCAGCAGTTAATGACTAACTCGATTGCACAATAACCAGAAACCACCCACAAACGGTACAGAACAGTCTTTGGTGTTTCCAATTTAAACAAAGGTTAATACGTATAAAGGTCAGAAAAATTGAAATAATGAATTGCATATTATAGGAAGTTCAACGTATTTTGTCATTTACCGTCTGTATGTTTCATAATCTGGAGAAAATAGCCCAGAACAGAGTGCAATGGAGAGGAATCGTTGATGGACTATACTCCCAAAGTAGAAACAGTAGCAAAGTAGAAAAGTAGCTTCACAGTTCATTCCGATCTCTATTTTGGGTGTGATGAATGTAAAAGTTTAGTATGTTCTCTTTTTCTCTCAACAATGCTAGGCCTAGAATTACATCATTTGGTGGCTATGTCTAATCCACTCTGTGGTGTAATTCTAGCTAATCCCCCCGAGCAGTCCATGTAGTGTGCATTTGAAAGCACCTTTAGTAACCTCAGACTGATTTCAACATTTCCCCTTTGTGTCCACAAGATGGCCTACGACATTAGTAGGAGTACACATCACCCTTTTATGTGCACAGTAGCATTGCATACCACAACGCTTCCTTCTATTTGGCTTACTAGTTTAGCTTTTGGGGAGCTGCTGAATCTTGGGCATGCTTCAACCCCAAATAACCAGACAGTCTCTACCAAAGCATTGAATTGTCATTGAATTGACGTCTGTGCCCAGTTGAGATACACTAACTATATTGACAATAATACCTATTTCAGACAGAAGATGTGGTATAGTATGTGATTTTTGAATGACGACCACATCTCTGTTTCCAAACATCTGTAAGGCTCCTTAATCAAGAAGTGAATTTCTAGCACAGATTTAACCACAAAGTCCAGAGAGGTTTACCAATGCCTAACAAACATAAAAAATAAAAAGTGAGTATGGTGAAGTTATTAATTAGGCTTTGGATGGTGTATACAAAGATACAGGCGTCATTCCTAACTCAGTTGCCTAGTTACAGTTTTGACATACAGTGGAGAGAACAAGTATTTGATACACTGCCGATTTTGCACGTTTTCCTACTACTTACAAAGCATGTAATTGCAAATGAATTACTTAAAAATCATACAATGGGATTTTCTGGATTTTTGTTTTAGATTCCGTCTCTCACAGTTGAAGTGTACCTATGATAAAAATTACAGACCTCTACATGCTTTGTAAGACGGAAAACCTGCAAAATCGGCAGTGTATCAAATACTTGTTCTCCCCACTGTATATCTGCTTGAAAATCTATGGCAAGACTTGAACATGTCTGTCTAGCAATGATCAACAACCAACTTGACAGATCTTGAAGCATTTTTTAAATGTATTAATCACATTAAATAAATAATAATCTTCCGAAATGACTTTGGGAAAGCAAACAAATAACTATGGCTTTACAATTATGTTTTATTTAATCAAATATTACATCTGTTTGGATTTCTTGCAGTCTATAAATTATTTTTTTATAATTAATGTTCTCATTAGTTTAAAAAAAATGTTTTTAAAAACTTTTCCATTTTGACATTACAGAGTATGTTGTGTAGATTGTTGACAAAAAAAAGACAATTATATCCATTTTAACCCCACTTTGTAATTCAACAAAAAGTGGAAAAAGTCAAAGGTTGTCAATACTTTCTAAAGATACTTTACATGGCTCGTTCCACGAAAAGAGTGCCTTTTGCGTCCCTTTGATATGTTAAGTAGAAATTGTGCACCAAAATTGAATTTTAAAAGTCTGTTATATTACATAAAGTGCCCTTTAATATAGACCACATTGAGAATTCAATAAATCTGTTTTTTAATATGAATAAAGACTTGCTAAAGTGCCAAATTTCCACATGTTCCTCCGTGCACCCTCTGTTACTTCTAGGAAGATTTTGATCCACTTAACCCGCAAAACGTTTTTTTTATTTTTTATGTAATCATAATTTTAAATCCCTAGTTATTTTGTTGTATTGACAAAGTCATTTCAGAATATTATTTATTTCATGTGATTAGTGAATCATTTACGTCTGTCGCTCATTTTAAGTTCAACCCTGTTACATGAACTGAACTCTGTTTAACATTGTGAAACTATTTTTTTAAATATTTTTTGTTGTTGTCAAATAGTAGTGTAAAAGCTGCTGAGTTGGTTTCTACTCTTTTTGACAATTTTCTGGTGTTTTGTGGTGGAAACTAAGTGGGTCTAGCTTAACATGTCAACCCTGTTATCTATCGATCAACCTAACATAGCAGGCGTAAAAGACGCCTGAGCGGCATTTCTTTCTTTCTGGTCCTGACGAGAAAAAATACTGTCGGGGGGGGTTCTCTTCTGCACTGTTGAACCTATCCAGTAAATGTGGAGGAGTTAAGATGGAGTGTCACCTTGTTAATGTTCAAAAGCGGATGTCGCATCACAGGCTCTCTTTCCATTTCCCCTGAAAACCAGATGCATGAGGGTGCCCAAAGACAAGCAAAAAAAAATATTAAAGGCCCAGTGCAGTTAAAAACATGATTTCCCTGTGTTTTATATATATTTCCACACTATGAGGTTGGAATAAGACCCGATACCTGTATTTTGGTTACAGGGTCTAAAAATGCAGGCTTCATGTCTAGGACTCGAGGTGGGATTTAATATACCATGTTTTCTTACCCCCTACCCCTTTCAGATATACAAAAATGCAGATTTAAAAAAAAGTTGGGATGGTAAAAAAAAGTGGGATTTTTGTCTGTGTATGAAAGGGGTATAACACTTATACCACATCCAAGGCTTTATAAGGATATTTTATTACATTTGACAGGAGGAAAAACACAAAGATTAAATGCTTGACATTACAATGTTACAAAAACAGCAATGACTATTATAGTACACATTTTTGGCACAATCATAGACAGTCCTTGAGGGTCAGAATATGAGTGAACCAGACTAAAAACATAATAAAAGCAAGAATACAGTACACACAGTAGCTTTAACTACATGTAAATTAATCTCCTACATGGAATTGGTTTTGAACATCTGTGCGTTTCTTTTTTTGTTGTTGTAAGATTTTATGATAATTTTTTACAATTATCAAGTCATTTACGGTTTCAATGCCTGAAATTTTTCATGTGGATCAATTTATCTGTGAATTCAGAAAAGCTACCAAGGATTGCGTTTTTAGGGAGTAATATTGTTTCTTGTAGAATACGTCTTCTACATGTCTTCTACATGTTTCTAATACTATCTGCAAACCATTTCCTCATGACTCATCACTCAAAAATATTATATAGTACCTGATTTCAATTTTAAAATGTAATATTTCCAGCTGACTAAGCATAAACATTCCAGATATTTTCAAAGACAGTAAAAGTAGATGATTTGTCCTCTCTGAATAAACAAAACAATTATAAGCAGTTATTTTAATACTGTATCACTTGTTGTGGTACTAGGTACTCCAGACACATTTATGTTTAGGCACAAGATAGTTTATAGTAAACCAAATCAGATTAACAGCTCATGAGATGGAAGTTTACACTCAGTGTTGACAAGGGCTGGTTTGTCAGTCACTCATTTTTAAAACCTGAGTCTGTATCTAAACTGGATGTCTCTGGTTGGCTGCATGGACCCAAAGCCCCAGCGCTTGGTGTCAATATCAGGTATCTTTTCATCTGGGTTCTTGAGCTCAAAGTCAAAGTATGTGAGCATGAGGAAGACAAACTGCTTCAGCTCATTGGTGGCGAAGAAGCGTCCTGGGCACATAGTGATCCCAGCACCCCACGGCATGTTGTAGTATTTAATTTTTTTCCCACCTTTGTAAAAGTCCGTCTTTTTACCCCCCTCTGCTGTCAGGAAGCGATCATACTTGTAGGTGAGTGGGTCCGGGTGGACCTCCGGGTCCATCTGGACGGCAGTGTAAGGAAACAGGGCTACTCTGTCTCCTTCTCTGATGCGGTACTCGCTTCCGTCGGCCATCTTGAGGGACATGTCCTGGAGCACGGCCCTGGTGAGGACGGGGGCCGTGGTGAGGCGGAGTGTCTCCTCCACGGCGCTGTCCAGGATGGGCGTCTTTTGCAGCATGTCCCGGGTTAGATCGATAAAGGGGCCTTCATGCTTCACCTCCTGGCCTGTCTCCTTCAGCACCTCCTCCACCTCCTTCTTCACAGCCCCCATTGCATCTGGGTGCTTCATGAGGTAGAGAAGGAGCCAGAAGGCAGCAGGGCCTGTGTTGCCCTGTGAGGCCCAAAGGAGAAGAAACATGTACCTGTCCTGCATGAAGTCTTCCATGCCGTGCTCCTCCCTCTCCTGCTGCTGATCGCGCACCCAGACACTGATGTTCTCCTTGGTCTTCACCTTCTGCACTGACAGCATGTTCCAGAACAGCCTCTTCAGCCTCTCCGCCTCTCTCTTCTCCCCTGGAGGCAGGACCCCATAGGCCAGATTGGGGAAGAGCTGGTCATACTTACGGAACTCAAGGAAGAGCTCCTGGGACTCCACTCTGTCGACCTCTCTGGCTTTCTCCATGCTCTCTGTGGATTTTGTTGTCTCATTCCCGAACAGAGCCAGGTAACCTGCCCTGAAGACAATGTTGTAGCTGTAGTTGAACAGACCGTCCTCTTTCCAGGGCATATGGTTATTATCCCCCGTCCCTACACTGTGCAGCATCAGATTCTGTAGGTTGCTCATCATAGCCTGTGTCATGACCACTAAACCGTCCCCCATCAGGTGCTTGTTGCTGGACATCTGAGGAAACCTGTGGTCGGAGTGGTAACCAAACACTTTCTGAACCAGGTTTTGTGCAAACTTTCTGAAGTCCAGTTTGGTGCGGGCCTCCTTCACAATCGTCCCGAAGGACAGAGGGTCCATAAGGAATGTGAAGTAGAATCCTCCCAGCTGTACGGTGAAAATATCCCCATGCTTCCTCTTCATCCTCTCCAGGAACTTTGCTGTGTCCCTGCGGAACTCAAGGACGTGGCCCAGCCAGGGAATGGGGCCCCGGTCCAGGGGTGGTTCCCCTGGTCGACACCACCTGAAGGCCCCCAGGAGGTAGAGTCCCCCTAAGACAGAGGCTAACAGAGCCAGAAGGATCGTCAGCAGAAAGCCCATTGTCCTTTCCTCTTCGTTCTTTCAGAGCACATCTGTGCCCCAGCTTAAGTGCATTTTGTGTTTTCGATACCCATGACTCATGCTCCTCCCCCTCCTTTCACAGTGAGAGTGCCATTAGTATTCTAAGCACTAGGACACAGCAATGTTCTCGCAATGAAATGAAACGTGTCTAGTATATTAATATTAAGGAAAAGCATTGTTTATACATAGCTCTGCCTCAAGTATATGCATTTAGATGGCTCAGGGCCAGGACCATGCAGGTTTCAGCTGGTTTCAGTCAGGAGACTACAGAGAGATTTGGTGATAGGAAAACTTAATAGATCACATGTGTAGAGAGAACCTCTCTCAGATTTGTAATAGTGTTGCATTTTGGGCCTTTATGCTGTTTCATACCATAAAGAGCGGTGGAGCCAGCCCCAAAACAAGATCATTGTGAATAGAGGTAAGATTGAAGAAGACATGCACATACATGTACATACCCAAGATATACCCAAGTCCTCCTGAATCCCTAACAAGACATGCGTGCAAAAACAAAACAATAACCCCAAAATGGTCATGCCATCTATTTGCAACTATTTAAAGCCTTCGATGAAATATGCTGATTTTATGGATAGAGGCATACAACTATAATGGCCATGCTCCTTTAAACCATCCATCATTCATATAGACTTTTGTTGTTTCTATGTTTCTTCGGTGTGACTAGAAGTGACTTTTCGTAGCAGGTTAGGAGAGAATTTTAGCTCTAACACTTTTCCTAACCTTAACCTAATTCTCCTAACCAGCTACATGAATTATTCTAACCTGCTATATAAGTTTTCCTAACCTGCTACATTAATTCTTCTAACCTGCTGCGTAAGATCTCCTAACCTGCTACGTTAATTCTTCTAACCTGCTGCGTAAGTTCTCCTAACCTGCTACAAAAAAGTAACTTCTGGTCTTAGTTGTATACTACCTAGTCAGAACCATGTTTCTCAACCTACAACTGTTGTACCATTCAAACCTTGTTGTGTAGGCTACAGTTCTCCACATCTGTTGTTGTTTTACTCTCCCTTTGTATTCTCTTTCGACCTCGTTCCCACACAACGTTCAAAAGAAAACCCCCCGACATTCTGAGCGATGTGTAACTTGAGTCACTGACAAAACACAACCCCCCCACCCCTCCTCCTAAAATCAACAGGAATTCAACAAAGAAAGAAATGTCTGCTTTCAACTTTTGTCTCAGGGATTATGGAACAGTACGAGCTTGGTTGTGAATCCTTTGGCCGTTCCCATCTGATTATTGAAAACTGTCATAATTCTTCAGCAAGTGTTTCAGTGTTTGGTGCCTTTTTCTCTAAGCTGGGAAATGTTAATTATGCATTTTCAAGTCACACCAGTTACATTTTATTTTGAACAGCCATTCCCTGATAAATAATGGGGGAATAGTTCCAGGCACTACATACTGCGGCCCTTTTTGCTCTTCATAGCTCACTCTGATCTGCAAAACCACCATTGGGATCAATCTCTCTCTTGACTATGTCTTCAGCAACACATTTGTTTTCTTCAGCTTGATAACCTTGAAATGCTCATTGTAGACAGTTTTAGACACTGCAGAACCTGTGTCAAGCTCAATTTTGAGGATTGTGCCTTTGTTTTCTGGTGCCGCCCATATTATGCTACTGCTGGGAGAAGTCACTTGTCTTGTCCGAATACCCATACCTGCGTTTTAAATAGTAGGGCATTTGAGTATGCGAAAGCATTATGTTTAATAATATGCAACATTTCAAAAATTGAGTATACTTAAATGCCCAGATGTCATACTAATTTTGGCACACTTTTCCACAATGCATTGGAAGATGTAGACTTCGAGTGACAGACCCTAGACCTCTTGAAGTAGCTAGACAACAAAACTAAGGCTCCTTAATTGAGAAGATGCCTGAAGTTTCTGCAGTGTTGTTCAAATGTAGTCTAAGTAGTTTTTGTTCTTCTTAAAATTAGCACCGGTATTGCGTCATAGGCCACATTTTTGAAAACAGAAGTATTTAAAATGTATTTTAATCTGAAATTCGATTTCTGTTTTCTCACTGAAAAGTGTTTCTTGTTCTGTAGACCTTCGTAAGAGCTTTTACTAAACCATCGTATGATTTCTGAATATGTCGGCGCCAGGAACTCGGGATGTGGCTGCGTTTTTGATGTCATGTTAAACAGGCTTTTTGAGTTGAACACATGGATTGTTTTAGTACTGTAGGCTAGGCTACAAATGTCATTATTTAATTTATAGATCAAGAAACAACAGTCATTTTGATCTTGTTCCCAATGTTCAGTGCTTTAGTTTATTACGCTGATGTCCAGCGGTTCTGAATTTTCAATGTACACACAGCAAAAAATGAGGACGCAAGTATGGGTATTCGGACACAACCAGTGACTTCTCCCAGAAGTAGCATAATAGGGGCGGCACCAGAAAACAAAGGCACACCCCTCAAAATGGAGCTTGACACAGGATCTGCAGTGTCTGTAAATAAAGATAAAATTACAAAATATTGTACGGTATAGGTTGAATGTGATGGGCTGTCTATAGGTAGGCTATCACATTCAACCTATACCGTAGAAGACCATATTTATTATTTAAACTTTATTTATTAACTAGGCAAGTCAGTTAGGAACCAATTCTTATTTACAATGACGGCCTACCGGGGAACAGTGGGTTAACTGCCTTGTTCAGGGGCAGAACGGGAGATTTTTTACCTTGTCAACTTGGGATTCGATCCAGCAACCATTCGGTTACTGGCCCAACGCTCTATACACTAGGCTTTTATCCTATTTAAAAAGTACTAAAGACAGAAATATAATTTGGTTCCATTTAAACATATTTATTAGTAAAACCAGTGTTGTAACATACAGTTGAAGTCGGAAGTTTACATACACTTAGGTTGGAGTCATTAAAACTTGTTTTTCAACCACTCCACAAATTTCTTCTTAACAAACTATAGTTTTGGCAAGTCGGTTAGGACATCTACTTTGTGCATGTTACCCTTCCAATGAGCTTATCATATAAACTACAAGGTGAAAAGTACGGTTTACTTCACTGTAAACGGTAACAGCCGTTTACAGTCTTTCTTTAGTTTTTCATTCTTACTCTCACCAATTCACTTAAACTATATTTCTGTATTTCCCATGGGCTTCACCAGAGTACCCCCTAGTGGCTGGATTACAACTGTATTAAGCCCCTTACAACACCCCCCTGCAAAAACGAAATGTTGTCCCAAACATTTCACTGGCCTCAAAACAAACAGAGGATGTAAGTACTGATCATGAGAACAACGGAGAAAACTGGCCTAACAGCCATATAACTATCTAGACATGTCCATTCTGCCTTTATGGGCAAAGATGCAACCCCCACTAAACATTATCACACTGTGATTAGTAAAGGTAAACAAGAAAATATATACACATCAGAACATCTCTAGTTGGTATCCTGATAAGAGCTTGGCAGCCCTAAAGTGTTATAGGTTAGAATGTCTCTGGGCCTCCTCTGCCGGGGGGGGCAAGGTCATAGGTGACCCCAATGAATCCGTGTCCACTTCATCATGAGATGACTGAGTCACTGAGCTGTTTCCATATTTACCCCTGTCCTCTCCGGGCTCTCTCTGAGGACTGGCTGGCACTCCTTCACAGTGAAGTTTCTATCAGTCTGACCCCGTTCCTCACTATTATCTGATACTAGCTGTGTGCTACTCCATCTGCTCTCTTCATCCCTACGTGGCCTATTGATGAATACTGGATAAGAATCCTCATCTGAGCTCTGACTCAGCCTCTCCCCATTTTGCTGCTTTTGCTGGGGTGGTTCCCTTCTCCACAGACCTCTACTGGGTGTTTCAACAGGTTCCTCAAATGGTAGGGAATTACATGACACGAACATATTTCGATGCAGAACCCGGGTCCTGCCTGTACCCCTCGGGTTTGACCTTATAGACAGGGATGTCATCACCTTTCCTGGTTATCACCACATGTATTTGGTTCTCCCAGTGTGATCTTAGCTTTCCCGGCCCCCCACGTTCTGACATGTTCCTCACCAGTACACGATCCCCTGAGACCAGAACCGAACTCATTTTCTTCTGATCACAGTAGGCTTTTCCCTTTGCTGTTGATTTTTCCATGTTGCTACTGGCGATGTTATAGGCTTCCACCATCTGTTGCTGCCACTTCTTAGCATAACCCTGGTATGATTTCTCCTGTTCCTTTATCTGTAACCCAAAGACAAGGTCAACAGGTAGCAGTGGAGCCCTTCCAAATAGCAGGAAATACGGTGAGAACCCAGTAGCATCACTGGTGGTACAATTATATGCATGAATGACCTTGTTCAGATAATCACCCCAGTTGGCCTTTTTTCTCTTCATCTAGTGTGCGCAACATTGACAACAGTGTACGGTTAAATCTCTCCACCGGATTCCCCTGTGGATGATATGGAGAGGTTCTGGAATTGGCTATTCCCATACAGTTCTGCAAGGCTCTGAATAACTGATTTTCAAACTCCCTTCCCTGATCATGATGGATTTTTGACAAAAAGCCAAACTTTGGGGAAAAATCTTCGAGAAGCTTTTTTGCTGCAGTTTTCCTTGACTTATTTATGGTGGGGTAGGCTTGTGCAAATTTTGTAAAGTTATCTAAAATAACTCAAATGTACTCATAGTCCCCTCTGCTTTTCTTCAAATGCACGTAGTCAATTGAGATTATCTCGAAAGGAGCTGCAGCTCGTACATGTTGCATTGGGGCCCTAGTTATTACACTGGGTTTCTTTTGTTTGATACACTTACACACTTTAGTGATAAAGTGTTCAATGTCATGTTGCATGCGAGGCCAATAAAAGCGTCCTCGTGCTAAGTTCAACACTCTTTCTGTTCCTAGATGGGCCATTTCAGTGTGTAAGTACTTGTAAATCAGTGTTCTGTACTGACTTGGTACCACAACTTGTGTCCTTTTTGCTGTTTTCCTCTGTAATAATCCATCTGGTGAGACATGGAGCCTGTTCCACTCTTGCAGTAACTGTTTGACTTTGTATGACCCTTGTTGACATTCTTTTGGTGGCCTTCATGGTTCCAGATGTTGTCGCGTTTGTCGCCGCCTGCACGGTCTGTGCAAAGAACAAGAATCCTCGGCAAGGTCCGGCTGGTCTTCTCCAACCACTGCCTGTCCCTCACCGTCCCTGGTCCCAAATATCCCTGGATTTCGTTACGGGTCTCCCCCCGTCTGTGGGCAACACTGCCATCCTGACTGTGGGAATGACCGGTTTTCCAAAGCCGCCAACTTTATTCCTCTCCCCAAACTACCCTTGACCAAGGAGACGGACCAGCTTTTCGTGCAGCACGTCTTCTGGATCCACGGACTCCCGGTGGACATGGTCTCATTTTGGCACACTTTCCAAAAATGCATTAGAAGAGGTGGACTTTGAGCGATAGCCCTAGATCTCTTGAAGTAGCCAAACAACAAAACTAAGGCGCCATAATCGGGAAGATGCCCAACACTTCTGCAGTGTTCAAATGTAGGCTAAGTAGTTTTTGTTCTCTTCAATATTTGCATGTATATTGCGTCGTAGGCCACATTTTTGAAAACATAAGTATTTTAAATGTATTTTAATCTAAGGTGGATTTCTGTTTTCTCACTGAAAAGTGTTGATTGTCCTGTAGACCTCCGTAAGAGCTTTTACTAGTTGAGTTTTAATGAACGACATTTATCAATCTGACTCCATCATTATGCGAATAAATGCAACAGACCCTATGCGTCTCTGGAGGATCTAGCAAGATAGCAAATCATCGCATCACCGATAGTATGACTAGTATGACTACAATGGTCAGCTAATCCTGGCGACCAATATTCTAGCATTCATTTATTGAGGCAAGCAGCTCAGGGATGTCAAGTTGGTGCCCAAGCATGTACTGTGTATAGAGTAATTAACAATTATCAAATTGTAGGCATATAGTCAATCAAATAATTACTCTATAAAATGAGGAATGCATTTACTCAATTCAACTAATAGAATGTATTAGTCCCAAAATAATTGACACTGAAACAATTAGTGTACATGAAATGCATGATACATCACAAAATAACACAGGGTTTATTCATATTTTTGTTTTTTTATCTATTTTGTTTTAGTAGGTTATTCACAGGTTAAAAAAGATGCACCTTAAAGGGCATCTATTGTCTGAATTTTGGTTGAGCACATGTTAGTTCTCCTGATAAGAAATGTACTGAAAAGCTTAATGTCAACTTGGTATAGAGAATGTTTGAAATGTTTTAAAAACAATGAGTCTGGTGTAAAGGGAAATAACATACTCACTTAATGGTTTTGAATTACCTCTGTTCTGACTTTCTGATCACCCTCAATTTAAATATAATATGTAAACACTGATAATTGGAAAGAAGTTTATAATATAAGAGTTCTAATTGTGATTTGGACCTCGAGAAGGAGAGAGAGAGAGCGCCGCCTCTGAATAGTCTATTTTACAATTGCTTGAATTGCTTGATTGGGTGGAGGATAGGGTGTTTTATATGAGAAGATTTTATTTTAATAAAACTCAACTCACTGCCCAAGCAACCCATCACCCTGGCCTACTCTCCCCCTGGTCATTTGTGTTATATAGCAAACATTACCCTGCTCTTACAGTTGAAAAATGTAACATTCCACCCTAACATGTCGTTGGGAATGGCATGACAACTGTTCTTGATTCCATTCGAGAAGCAGCCAATGTAGAAATAATGGAGAATGCTTTGGAAGCGCTGACTGCTGAACTTTTTGCTATACATACCACGGTCTTACATAATAGATTGGCTATCCTAGCGGATGCCACTGTTTCACCCTTTAATGGGGATCCAAATTACACTAATGGATATGATAGTACCTGCTTCCCTCGAAACGACCCTGATCCCTATGAACCTCCCTTTTCCCTTGGATTGTAATTATTAAATGACCTTTTCAGAGTTTCATGCAGACCACCCTTTTCTGTGTAAAATGCCAATTTCTCTGAAACCAAAAGGTTTTCGATTCTGTCTGACAACTCTCAGGTATGTCATGTATGGTAATACCCATAGTTTTCATGGCATCAAAGGGGAAATCTGACAACGCTCTGAATTTACGAGCACACTGAGCACACTCTGGCACCCAAGACTGAATTTACATACACACCCTTAGGCCTTACAGTACATTAATATCTCTATTTTGGGTGTGATAAAAGTAAAAATATAGTTGAAATTATTTTATGTCAGTGATAAAGATCTAATGGTTAGAATAGTGTTTATGATAAGCTGTTCTATTTCATCTTCTGAGCATTTAATTGGCCTGTAAAAGTGAACTCTTTAAGGCACGTGTCAAACACATTCCATGGAGGACAGAGTGTCTGCGGGATTTCGCGCCACCCTTGTACTTGATTGCTGAATTAAGGCCACTAATTAGTAAGGAACTCCCCTCACCTGGTTGCCTAGGTCTTAATTGAAAGGAAAAAAACAAAGACCCACAGACACTGCCCTCCGTGGAACGAGTTTGACAACCCTGCTTTCGTGAAATGAGTTTGTCATCTCTGCTTTAAGTTATACTATGTTTCATCTAAAAGATAAGAGTATTGTGAAATACTGTCTGCTATCCTTCTAAAGGGCAACTAACTCTAGGCCATTGACATCAACTTTCAGGTGGTGCACAAGAATCAACAATTCATGATGCATTGATGGATGTTCTGGATATTTGTTAATACCGTCTCTAATACCACAATGTCAGAGGATTTGATGTGGCGTTGAAATGTAGACACAGGAAAAGTAAGAGTCTAAATATTTTGGATCTAAAGACAGTAATTTGGGAAATGTTGAAAACACACCCTTCAAGTTTACATTTAACTACAGTGTGCATATTATGGGCTCATTTTGGATGTGTGAAAGTTCATGGGCTTGATTTACTGTAGGGCAGCAATCTACTACAGTACTAAGCACAGACTATCCCTTATCTTGTCACTGAGGAGCCTAGAAACTATTTTTTGAGATGATCTGTGTACTACAGGATAACGGTGTTAACTTCTCTTGCCTCATGCCGCCCCCATCTGGCCAATAATAGTGGTATGAGTTTGTTTAATATACCGCCACTGACCTTTAGTCAGTGGGCTTTCCGAGTCTTTCCTTCAGAATGCTTAAAAGTCGGCCTAGAAACATGAATCTTTTTCAAATATCCAATGCAAAGCCCAAAAGGTAGGCTACCTACCAAAAGGTAGGCTACCATTATGACAGATCGTGAAGCGCACGTTCAAATACATTTTTACCTGACCAAATTATTAGATGACGTTTTTTTTTTTACACATTGGACTAGATTGATGTGCTTTTCTCACAATTTATTGTTTCTGCAGTGTGGATTCACCCTCTTTGGAAAATAATTGTGTAAGTAATAGCAGTATGCAAATAAGGGAGCCAAAAGAATGGCTCTTTCACTGATGCGATTCAGTTCCCCACACCAAAAAAAGAGCCGTTTGTTCGCAAACGACCCATCACTACTGACCATACATTCTTCTTGACAAAGGGGTCACAGTAAAATTGTTTACCTATTGGCAGTCTTCTAGGGGGTATTTTTTAAGTAGTCCAATCTGTCTGAGTCTACTTATCAATGATTGTGTCCTGTCGTGGCAGGAATTAGAGTGGGAAGTTTGATCGGTCAAAGTAGTTTCATGTTTAATGGGGAAACAAATGAAAATGTTGTTTACTTTAATACACATAAGTGAATTTGTCCCAATACTTTAGTTCCCCTAAAATTGGGGGACTATGTACAAAAAGTGCTGTAATTTCTAAGCGGTTCACCCGATTTGGATGATATGCACTTTAACCTCATATTCATTGTATCATTTAAATTTTCCACACAATTGTCATTGTCCCAATACTTTTGGAGCTCACTGTATATGTTATCGTCAAGAAGAATAAACAACTTTCCTGTATGATGTATTATCCATTAGAGTAGACTTAATTCTGGGGGGAAAAAATAGTTTCTGAAATCTTAAAACCCAGTATTAAATGTGCTATTCTAGCAAAGCAAACCTGCTTTTGAGTAAGCACTACGATAAAGTCAGCATTTAGTCTGTAGTTATTAGGCATTCCTCCATTTCCTGGTATTTGTCATAATCTTTTCCTATTCTTATTCCCCTGTTTTAAAGCAGCAAAGTAGACTATTAGTATCATTTATGTAAAATCATAACTGAGATTTAAATGGAAACACTATAGCATGCAGCTCACAGATATTACAGCATATGTTGAACTGATGTTTTTTTTGTTGCCATCATGTACACTTTGTAGCCTTTTAATTCTGAGGTAGACTACCATCCCACCCGCATCAGGCTGACCCAATTGTCCCTTGGCAGAGGCCATGTCACACCTCTGTGTTACGCACCAGGTTCCCAGGGACCTCAAATCAGCTGAGCTGGTCAGCCAAGGAAAAGGAAAAGCTGAGGAAAAGCCTCCATCCTGGACTTCCTCAACGTGTGTTAGTGCGTCACTGACCATGTGACCACTTACACTATCACTTTGACGACTACCATCAGTCCAATTCCTATCACTGTGTGTGAGTGTGCCTGTCTGTCGTGAGTGTGGAATAAAGCACTGTCTCCTAATGGTCATTATCCGTGTTCTAACAGAGGCGTTGGGACAGTACCTATATATTAATCCAGCACCTCTATCGGAGTCCACCGCCAGTTGGTGGCTCTCTTTTTCATCAGGCCTAGTGTCAATCTCATATCTGGTTGTAATTTTGGCCCTATATTCCTTAAAGCCACTCTAAATCTTCTTGCAAACATCTGAGTTAATCTGAATTAACATTTTAGTTAGGTTTGAACTCAATAGACTTCACTCATATAGAGGCTCATGAAATGTTACTTAATTAACCTCTATATACCTATTCATAGGCTATAGCCTATCTATATAGACCTCTAATCGTAAAGATTATTTAGGGATAGGAAACAGCCTAGAAATAGATATTTCAGAATATTATAGCATGAAATCAAATCTAATTTTATTTGTCACATGCTTCATAGACAACAGGTATAGACTAACAATGAAATGCTTACTGTTAATGAACCAAGTGTGTCTGTCTGTTAGTCAGTTCCATCTATGTAGAATATATAGGTCTAGTATAGATAGGTGAGTTGTATGAAATAATCAGATTCATGAAAATCCATTCATATCATGAGATCCGAATCAACTGACTCTGGTACATTCCGTTCGGTCCTTGCTAGCAGATATCCTTTGGACATTCAACTCTGACATCACTGAAGATGACATTTAAAATGGTTAAGGTTAGTTAAGGGTCATGATTAAAGTTAGAGTTTAGGGTATGGACATCCCAAGGATCCCTTATAGCACTAACCCTTTATGTTCCAGCAAGCAGTGCATGCCCATAGAGATAGTTAGAGGACTCATATTAATATCTGTGCCATTATAGCACCTGTGACAGCATGCGGAGCTCCATTGAGTCTAGAATCCATAGGAATCCCCACCCAATTGATGACTTTGACTACTTCGACATGGTGGAAGCATGGTGAAAGCCCTCAATGGGTCTGCCCCTGGTATAACAGACTTTTGGCCACTCCTTATCCCAGTCTGCTGCTCCCACATGCTTCAAGAGAGCTAAGGTAACTGAGCTAAATGACTACCGTCCCGTTGCACTCACTTCCGTCATCATGAAGTGCTTTGAGAGATTAGTCAAGGACCATATCACCTCCACCCTAGACCCACTCCAATTTGCTTACCGCCCCAATACGTCCACGGACGACTCAATCCCAATCACACTGCAAACTGCTCTAACCCATCTGGACAAGAGGAATACCTATGTAAGAATGCTGTTCATCGACTGCAGCTCAGCATTTAACACCATAGTGCCCTCCAAACTCGTCATTAAGCTCGAGATCCTGGGTCTCGACCCCGCCCTGTGCAACTGGGTCCTGGACTTCCTGATGGGCCGCCCCCAGGTGGTGAGGGTAGGTAACAACATCTCCACCCCGCTGATCCTCAACACTGGGGCCCCACAAGGGTAGGTTCTCAGCCCTCTCCTGTACTCCCAGTTCACCAATGACTGCGTGGCCATGCACGCCTCCAACTCAATCATCAAGTTTGCAGACGACACTACAGTGGTAGGCTTGATTACCAACAACAACGAGACGGCCTACAGGAAGGAGGTGAGGGCCCTCGGAGTGTGGTGTCAGGAAAATAACCTCACACTCAATGTCAACAGGCTGTATCCCCGCCTGGTACGGCAACTGCTCCGCCCACAACCGCAAGGCTCTCCAGAGGGTAGTGAGGTCTGCACAACGCATCACCGGGGGGGCAAACCACCTGCCCTCCAGGACATCTACACCACCCGATGTCACAGGAAGGCCAAAAAGATCATCAGGGACAACAACCACCCTAGACACTGCCTGTTCACCCCGGTATCATCCAGAAGGTGAGGTCAGTACAGGTGCATCAAAGTGGGGACCAAGAGACTGAAAAACAGCTTCTATCTCAAGGCCATCAGACTGTTAAACAGCCATCACTAACATTGAGTGGCTGCTGCCAACATACTGACTCAACTCCAGCCACTTTAATAATGGAAAAATTGATGTAATAAATGTATCACTAGCCACTTTAAATAATGCCACTTTATATAATGTTTACATACCCTACATTACTCATCTCATATGTATATACTGTACTCTATACCATCTACTGCATCTTGCCTGTGCTGTTCGGCCATCACTCATTCATATATTTTTATGTACATATTCTTATTCATTCCTTTACAATTGTTAGGTTAGATTACTTGTCAGATATTACTGCATGGTCGGAACTAGAAGCGCAAGCATTTCGCTACACGCACATTAACATCTGCTAACCATGTGTACTTGACAAATAACATTTTATTTGATAAGAATTGTTAAATTGCTACAATCTCCAATATATTTTCTAATGTAAAGATGACGTCAAGGTTTCACTGTACTTTCCAATACAACCCCATGTCACTGATATTTGAACTTATACTCATTGTGAATAACATCTTTCTAGATTTATGTTATAAAGTAACTCTGTAATTCTCCAAATCTTTCTGATTTCAGCCAAGATGTCTGCAGTTGAATATGATAAAGGAGAGTTCAAATGTATGCGAAAGGCAAAGGAGAATCATTTTGTTGCAATTAGTGATTAGTATACAACACACGCACACACACACACACACACACACACACACACACACACACACACACACATCATAGATTAGTTCTCATGCACATCTATGATTACATCACCAAATGAAAGCAAGATATGAACCTGCACATAATATGAAGGTTTGCAGAGACAATCTTTTGACATTTATCCAAAGACACCCTAAAATGGTGCCCCATGTTAAAGTGTACTTAATGTGTCAAAAAAAACAAAAATCCTTCTGAGGCAGCAGAAGTGAATTAAATATACTGTTGGACACTATACACAGTCAACATTTGTTGTTATTTTGTACTGTTGTATTGATGTTGATATTGACTGTATGTCTTCAAGTGTCATTGTCCTATAGGCCCAGTTGTCCTTTATATTCTGTACTCTACTTTATCTGTTGTTGTTTTTTGCATTTCAAGGAATGGCAGGTTTCTTTACCACCGTGGGCTACAGACTGTTCAAGTTGAAGATCTGTGGATGCATGACAATGTCAGTGCACCTTATCCACATGGGTGTAATGGCTCAAGGATTTGTGATGGGAGCTATGACCATTGGTATGTACAGTTTTACATGCCGTTGGACTCCGTTGACACATGGGGGCTGTTTGAGGAAGCAAAATCAATGAGTTAGCCAGCTGTCCCGGAAAATCTGAGACAACTTGATGTTTTCGAGAAATATAGACATGAAATTGGCATATAATTAGCATACAATTATCTCTTGTGGACAGACAAATGTAACTGGAATTGAAGCATTTGTCAACCATTTGTCAACAGACGGTGGAATACGACAACTAACGCCGAACTTTGCTCTGGTGCACAGATTTTCCACCACTGACCATTTGGACAAATCACAATTTTACAGGGGACATTTGGCACATAGACTTGCCTAGAACTTGGAAAGAGAGGAGGGTGGAGCTACCGCCTTGCTTCCGCTCCTTGTTCTAGTATCTTTTCTAACACGTTTCCTCCCAGACCTTAATCGAGCACCTGACGCATTTACGCAACATTTTAGTTCTGGATTTCCGAGATTAGGTATAATGACTCGACATCCTAACAACGCATTTGCAAGTTTAGCTCTCAAAATTAATCTCAAAATCAAGAGATATACTTGACTGCTTTCAAAGTTAGCTGGCTAACATGATGATCCTGCTTTCTGGAACATCCCAATGGTATTAAAATTAAAATCTGTATATTTAGACAATGACGAAAAATATAAACGCAATATGCAAAAATGTCAAAGATTTCACTGAGTTACTGTTCAAATCCAGGCTGTATCACATCCGGCCGTGATTGGGAGTCCCATAGGGTAGCGCACAATTGGCCCAGCGTCGTCCGAGTTTGGCTAGGGTAGGCCGTCATTGTAAATAAGAATTTGTTCTGAAATTACTTAAATGAAGGTTACATTTAAAAATTAAGGAAATCAGTCAATTGAAATAAATTCATTAGGCTCTAATCTATGGATTTCCCGACTGGGCAAGGTTGCATCAATGGTTGGGTCTGGGAGGGCATAGGCTCACCCACTTGGGAGCCAAGCCCAGCCAATCAGAAATGAGTTTTTCCCCACAAAAGGGCTTCATTACAGAAAAAAATACTCCTCAGTTTCATCAGCTGTCCGAGTGGCTGGTTCAAACGATCCCGCAGGTGAAGAAGCCGATGTGGTAGTCTGTGGTTGGAAGGCCGGTTTTACATCCTGCCAAATTCTCTAAAACGACATTGGTGGCTTATGGTAGATAAATAAACATTAAATTCTCTGGCAACAGCTCGTGTACATTCCTGCAGTCAGCTTGCCAATTGCACGCTCCTTCAAAACTTGAGACATCTGTGGCATTGTGTTTTGTGACAAAACCTTTTATTGTCCCCAGCACAAGGTGCACCTGTCTAATGATCATGTTGTTTAATCAGCTTTTTGATATGCCACACCTGTCAGGTGGATAAATAATCTTGGCAAAGGAGAAATGCTCACTAACAGCGATATAATCAAATTTGTGTACAACATTTTAGAGAAATACGCTTTTTGTGCGTAAGGAACATGTGTGCAAAGCTGTCATCAAGGAAAAGGGTGGCTACTTTGAAGGATATAAAATATATTTGTATTTGTTTTTGGTTACTACATGATTCCATATGTGTTATTTCATAGTGTTGATGTCTTCACTATTATTCTACAATGTAGAAAATAGTAAAAATAAAGAAAAACCCTTGAATGAGTAGGTGTGTCCAACCTTTTGACTGGTACTGTATATACAGTGACTTCGGAAAGTAATCAGACCCCTTGACTTTTTCTACATTTTGTTACGTTAGACTTTAAAAATATATATATATAAATATATATATATATATATATATATATATATCTCAGCAATCTACACACAATACCCCATAATGACAAATCAAAATGTATTAAAAAATAAAAAACAGATATTATTATTTCCATAAGTATTCAGCCCATTTTTTTCGAGCTCAGGTGCATCCTGTTTCCATTGATCATCCTTGTTCCTACAACTTCATTGGAGTCCACCTGTGGTAAATTCAATTGATTGGACATGATTTGGAAAGGCACACAGTTGACAGTGCATGTCAGGGCAAAAACCAAGACATGAAGTCGAAGGTATTGTCCTTAGAACTCCGAGATAGGAATGTGTCGAAGGCACAGATCTGGGGAAGGGTATTAAAAAATTCTGCAGCATTGAAGGTCCCCAAGAACACAGTGGCCTCCATCATTCTTAAATGGAAGATGTTTGAAACCATCAAGACTCTTCTTAGAGCTGGCCGCCTGGTCAAACTGAGCAATTGAGGAAGAAGGGTCTAGGTCAGGGAGGTGACCAAGAACCTGATGGTCACTCTGACAGAGTTCTAGAGTTCCTCTGTGGAGATGGGAGAATCTTCCAGAAGGACAACCATCTCTGCAGCACTCCACCAATCAGGCCTTTATGGAAGAGTGGCCAGACGGAAGCCACTGCTCAGTAAAAAGCAAATGACAGCCCGCTTGGAGTTTTCCAAAAGGCACCTGAAGACTCCCAGACCATGAGAAACAAGATTCTCTGGTCTGATGAAATCAAGATTGAACTCTTTGGCCTGAATGCCAAGCAACACGAAACCTAGCACCATCCCTACGGTGAAGCATGGTGGTGGTAGCATCCTATTCCAGAGTGCTCAGGACCTCAGACTGGGGCGAAGGTTCATCTTCCAAAAGGACAAAGACCCAAAGCACACAGCCAAGACATCGCAGGAGTGGCTTCGGGACAAGTCTCTGAATGTCTTTGAGTGGCCCAGTCAGAGACTGGACTTGAACACGATTGAACATCTCTGGAGAGACCTGAAAATACCTGTATAGCAACGCTCCCCATCCAACCTGACAGAGCTTGAAAGAATCTGCAGAGAATAATATATTTTTGTATCTACACACATTAGCTTTTTTGTGGAATGTATACACATTTTGATCGGATGTGGTTGGAATGGTGTGTAATGTTACAACCACCAATTTACAGACACAAGCAACATACTAATATTTTGGCACAGTGTTGCGGGGTTTGTGGTGAAATACACTATATATACAAAAGTATGTGGACACCACTTCAAATTAGTGGATTTGGCTATTTCAGCTACACCTGTAGAATCGAGCACACAGCCATGCAATCTCTATAGACAAATATTGACAGCTCAGTGACTTTCAACGTGGCACCTTTATAGGATGCCACCTTTCCAACAAGTCAGTTAGTGAAATTTCTGCCCTGCTAGATCTGCCTGGTCAACTGAAAGTGATGTTATTGTCAAGTGGAAATTTCTAGGATCAACAATGGCTCAGCTGTGAAGTGGTAAGCCACATACTCTCACAGAACGGAAATGCTGAAGCACGTAGCGTGTAAAAATTGTCTGTCCTCGGTTTCAACACTCACTACCCAGTTCCAACCTGCCTCTGGAAGTCACATTAGCACAACAACTGTTCATCAGGGGCTTCATGAAATGGGTTTCCATGGTCAAGCAGCCGCACACAAGCCTAAAGATCATCATGCCTGATGCCAAGCGTCGGCTGGAGTGGTGTAAATCTCGCTGCCATTGCACTCTTGAGCAGTGGAAACGCGTTCTCTGGGGTGATGAATCACGCTTCACCATCTGGTAATCCGACCTTCAAATCTGGGTTAGGCGGATGCCAGGAGAAATCTACCTTCCCTAATGCATAGTGTCGACTGTAAAGTTTGGTGGAGGAGGAAAAATGGTCTGGGGCTGTTTTTCATGATTCGGGCTCGGCCCCTTAGTTCCAGTGAAGGGAAATCTTAACGCTACATCATACAATAACATTCTAGACAATTCTGTGCTTCCAACTTTGTGGCAACAGTTTGGGGAAGGCCCTTTCCTGTTTTAGCATGACAGTTCCCTGTGCACACAGTGAGGTCCATACAGAAATGGTTTGTCAAGATCGGTGTGGAAGAACTTGACTTGCCTGCACAGAGCCCTGACCTCAACCCCATCGAACACTTTTGGGATAAATTGGAACGTCGACTGCGAGCCAGGTCTAATCACCCAACATCCGTGTCCGACCCTACTAATGCTCTTGTGGCTGAATGGAAGTCTCCACTGCAATGTTTTAACATATCGTGGAATGGAGGCTGTATTATCAGCAAAGGGGAGGGACCAACTCCATATTGATAACCATGATTTTGGAATGAGATGTTCGACGAGCAGGTGTCCACATACTTCTGGTCATGTAGTTTATGCCCGAAAACAGATATGGCCACTCATCAACTCAGATTGTATTTGCCACCGAATACAACAGACCTTACCATGAAATGCTTTCTTACAAGCCCTTAACCAACAATGCAGTTTAAAGAAAAATAAGAGTTAAGAAAAATGTTTACTAAAGTTAAAAAAAAGAAGAGCAACAATAAAATAACAATAACAAGGCAATATACAGGGGGCACCGGTACCGAGTTAATGTGCGGAGGTACAGGTTAGTCGAGGCAATTAAGGTAATATGTAGGTAGGGGTAAAGTGATAGGCCAAATCTCCACTGAAGTTGCTTACCAAGAAGACAGTGAGAGGCAGAGTTACAGTTTTGACTTAAATCTACTTGAAAATCTATGGCAAGACCTGCAAATGGTTGTCTAGCAATGATCAATAACTAATTTGACAGATCTTGAATAACTTTGAAAAGAATAATGGGCAAATGTTGCTCAATCCAAGTGTGGAAAGCTCTTAGAGACTTACCAAGATAGGTGCTTCTACAAAGTATTGACTCAATGGTGTGAATATTTATGTAAATTAGATGTTTCTGTATTTCATTTTCGATAAATGTGCAAATATTTCTAAAAACATGTTTTCACTTACTCATTATGGTGTACACTTGCATGTGCCACCGCTTGCAATCTCCCCACCTGTTGCGCGGTGCGTGCCTCCAAGGAGGGACCCGTTGCCATGGATACACTAGCGTTCGATCGGACGAGGAAGTGTACCAATACCAAAACAGCTCTACACACGTTTCGTGAACTGTGCCATGTCAAGCTTATAACCACATATATCTCAATTGTTCAGCAACCTGTGTATTGTTATGTTGTAGCTCGACGCAGAACGTTGTTACAAAGGTGAGTTGTAAATTAATAGTTTAATCTCCTGCCTGTTATAACAGCTAACGTTCGCTAGCTAAGTTAGCTAAACTAACGTTAGTTAGCTGACCTTAATAACGTCCTTAGCCAACGCCGGGCTATCTTAAAATATGATGCTAGTAAGGTTTAAAACCTCTGAGACTAGGCCTAAGCATACTTTACACGAAGTGAATTGTTAATTACTAAAACATATTTTGTTTGGATGTAGGTCTAGTGTCTTGTAACCATAACCACCCCACCCCTCCTCTCTCTATTACAACCGTTGTAGACCGAGGATATTTTAGGATATTCGGTGAATATTAGATTTTCTCTCATCAATAACTATTGAACAAAGCATGCCATGGCTATAAAGATGGTATATTCTGAATCGTCTGGATGGAGAAATATCCACACCTTTTATTATTATTTTTGTAATAATACGATTTTGGGATTTCAATCTTCAATAGCTCTTATACAAAGTGTGCCATGGCTATTAAATTGATATGTTCAGAATCAGGGAAGGATGGACAAAATCAAAAGCTTTATTTAGGTAGATTTATTTATCTTCTTTTTTTTTGTTTGTAGCTTTCAATCTTCAATAGTTCTTACACAAAGGGAGAGATTATTATGTGCCGTGTGTATTTCTTTTTTTTTTTTTGTGCAAAAAATTCTAAAAACCTGTTTTCGCTTTGTCATTATGGGGTATTGTGTGTAAATTGATGAGGAAAACAGTTAATTTAATAAATTTCAGAATAAGGCTGTAACATAACAAAATGTTGAAAAACGGAAGGGGTCTGAATACTTTCCGAATGCACTGTATACTTTTCTTAGTCATGGCACGCTTTGTGTAAGAGCTATTGAACATTAAAAAAAATACAAATGCAATTTCTAGAGAGAAAAAAGCAAGGGAGCTTTGTCCGTCCTCCCCTCATTCAGAATATATCATAGTCATGGCACGCTTTGTGTAAGAGCTATTGAAGATTGAAAGCTACAAATAATAATATAAAAATACATTTCAACCAAAACAAAGCTGTGGTGTTTTCTCCATCTTCCCCTTATTCAGAATCGACCATCTTCATAGTCATAGCATGCTTGATTCAATAGCTATTGACGAGAGAAAACCGGAGATCCAATATTAAACACATTTTTACCTTGATCTGTTCTAGCTCCTGTTTGTGTTTCATGGAAATTAGCACGTAACTGTAACTGTACACATTAGCATTTCAAATACAGGTCTAGGTCAACTGTACGTTCCTATGTAACTACCATGTAAATGCATGTCATTAAGAATGCATTACATCATTTAAATGGACCCCAAATTAACGGTGTTAGTTAGCTAGCTACCCTTTTCTTTGTTTTGTCAGCCAAATTAAGTGTTAACATTTATTTTCAACACCAAGGGACTGGAATTTCTGGGTTGAACATTTCTGTACAACATGGAAGAAGATGATGGACTAAAGGATAACCTTCGTCTACAGTTCCAGGCTCTGCAGGAGCAACAAGAGAAGCGTCTCCAGAGAAGACTAGAGAAACAGAAGAAGGAGCAGAAGGCCACTGAGATCCAGGACAATCTGGACCTGTCCCAGCTAGACATTCATCGCGCGGATGATTGTAGTAAAAAGTGAGCTCTATGAAATATTATTAGGTTATATTATTAAAGTTAGACAAAGTTTCTTCCCCCAATACAGCCTAACATTATGCTTACTCTAGGCATTGTAGCATTATGAATTAATTATATGTACCTATCTCATTATTACCCAAATGGATTAGTGTTTGGAGCAATTGTTTTGGACTAAGGCTTTCATTAGCTTTGAAATAGCAATTGTAGCACAATGCAAGTTGTGGGTCTTTTAGGGGAGAACTTTCATAAACCTAAATATGACTGTTGTTATTGTCGTTTGTAATTGGAGGGAATTTATCATCCTCCATATTAAAATGTTGACTTTAATGGGTTTTTAATCCCCACAGGCTGTTACAGAATGAAAATGAACATTTGCAGGACCAGGTGAGGGAGTTGAGGGATGAAAATGGCCGACTATTCAAACTAGTGAGCGAGAAAGACTTTGAGATTAAACATCTGAAGAAGAAGAGGGAGGAAGACAGGCTGGCTTTAGCAGGTATTGTACAGTATATGAAACAAATTGAATGAACAATTTATCTTTTGGGTTGATAAGCATTGGATTTGGCTACTTTCAGAGTAAAATTATGATATATATGTTTTTGTCTTTGTTTTATTCTCACTTTCAGAGCTCCATTTGACTTTGGGAATGTTGTCTAAAGTGGCATATGTCCTTTTTTGTGTGATTTTATGACTATCTTGTCCAAGGTACATCTGGCTTGGCAGGTGATGCGGCAGCTACCAAGATTGTTGAGCTTTCTAAGAGGAATCGAGAGTTTGCTTCTGAAATGGAACGAGAAAAAGTTAAAGCAAAACAAACTAGCAACAGAGTGAAAGAGCTTGAGAAAGAGGTAAATGGGATGTTTAAAGAACTTATCATTTAACATTGCTATAACGAAGAGTCAACAACTGTAACAAACCCGAATTCCATCTCATGTCCAGTCTGTCAATTGACAATGACATTTGGATGCAAAATCCCAATTTTATACATAAATGCCCGAGACTTTCCACTTCTTGACCCAATCGGCCATTTGTCAGCAGTATTGCTTTATAGACTGATGATGTAAGCTCTTGACTGGATGGGTAAGTAATTAAAATCATTGCAATTTTGTTAAATCCTCTAGCTCCAGAGTGCTTTGTTGCTTAGTCCTCCTGGGAAGAAGATGGATGTAAAGCCACAAGACATGAGGTCATCCCAGGACTTCCAGGAGGTAATTAGTCTTAATGACTAATCATCATTTTTAAGCCGTGAACAAATATGAGCCAATACTCAAGAGAACACTGCCACATAGAAATGCTTATGTTGTTGTAGTTGTGATTGCATTTTAGCAAAAACCTTTTGTACATGTTTATTCTAAGCAAACCCGGCTAATTGTATTTGTGTCAATATTGTGACTTTTCAATGACAGCTATGACTGTGTTCCTCTCACCAACAGAACAGTCCAGTGGTAAAATCTCTACAGGAAAAACTATCTGCTGCACAATTCAAGATGACAGAATATCGAAACCAGATTCAAGCTGTCAAGCAGGAATTGAAAATAGCTCAGAAGGTGTGTATACAGCCGTTTGTTAAAAGTTCAAACATTTCAAAGCTTATGGCATACTATTCCAGGCATGCTTTTGTTCCTACTGTAGGTGTTATCCAGTGAGATAGGAGAGGAAGTCAGCATCCAGCAGCTACTGACCAGCCCAGGGAACTGGAGAGGTCGCTCCCAGCAGATACTGGCTCTCCAGATTAGGGTGAGCTGACTGCCTGCTGTCATTGGAAGAACTTTCGAGGCACAGAATATTGATCACACAATAACCTCTTAAAATACATACAAGGTGATTTGTAGACTGCAATGTATCCATTTTAATGTTTCTCTGTTGTTTATTTGTCCCCAGGTTCGGGACCTGGAGCAGCAGCTGAGCCAATCAGCTCAGAGGAAGCAGCCGTCATTCGTCAGCGTTGAAGAGGATCTACTGTGGGGCGGGGCCTTGCAGAAGACACCCCCCCAGGACAGGAACCTCAGCTACATCCGCAATATGGAGAGGGAGAAGAGAGAAACTCTGGAGGTAGGAAGAGCCAGACTTGATTGACAATTGATTGACAGTTCAATCAAACCTGCATTGTGGTATTCACACAGTAGCTCTTTTGAGATTTTGAGGTTTAATTGAACTCCAGCCTTAGTTCTGCTTCTCTCCTCCTGGCATGTGTGGTTAGAGGATGACGGGGGACTATGATTCCCTCATGAAGGACCACAAGGATGTGAAGAAGAAGCTGGAGGGCTCCAAGGCCAGAAACAAAAACCTGAGCACTGAGGTGAAATCACTGAAGGCCCAGATCTCCACCCTGCTGGACAAAGGAAAGCATGATGATGAGCTGGTGGATGCCTTACTGGTATGTTAGCAGACCTGGGTTCAAATATTTTTCTTTGAACTGCTTTGAGTGTTTGATTGAGCCTGTCTCAAGTGCCAGATGGGCATGGTTTGCACTTTTGTGACTTTTCCATTCTAAAGATAAGTTTCAAATACTAGTATGAACCCATGTACGTTATATTGGTATATCATATTAGAACTTTGAGTGCATCATGGGAAGAATTTCAACCTGAGTTAAGCGCTAAATGGAACATAATTGCCTTTTTATGCACTTTTGCTCTACGCATATTCTGACCTTGAACTTAAACATGAGAATAGTATGCAATTCACCCGCTATTTGTTCGGTGTGGAGATCAAATAAATGAAGGTGTGGCGGAGGTGTGTCTACTGATACGCTGTATTCTGACCTTGACTTAATTCCCTCATAAGTCCACCACCTTTACGTGCGATGAAACAATGAATAATGTTGCGCAACCTGTCGGTTCCAAGTGGAACAACATCTACTTTCTTTTTTTCTGATAGAAATAACACCATCCTCCATGCGTTGTAGTTTACAAATTGATAAAAGGTAGGTAAATGAGTAAGCCGTTTGGCTAAGGCGATTGTAAATATAAGCAATAATTTGGGATATGTAGCCTATTTGAATAATTATGGAACGCTCACCATGCGTAGCAGTTTAAAGCTGGACCCTGGCGCATGGTTCACAACTGTACCATTGTCATCACAGTTCTCTGATTAGTGAGGATTATTATGGTAGATTAAAAGGACTACTGTTCAACCCCTATTGTACATTTTTCTCACCTTCCAATATTTCATGGATTGAACAATTGAATATGGCAATTTCAGGGTGAATCAAACCACTGTTTTTTTTATTCACCAACATATTTTGTGAGTAAAGGCTCTGTCACGCCCTGACCTTAGTTATCTATGTTTTCAGTATTATTTTGGTTAGGTCAGGGTGTGACGAGGGTGGGTATGTGTATTTCCACTTGTCTAGGGTTTTTGAATATCTATGGGGTTTTAGTATGTCTAGGTAAATGTAGGTCTATGGTGGCCTGAATTGGTTCCCAATCAGAGGCAGCTGTTTATCTTTGATTGGGGATCCAATTTAGGTTGCCATTTTGGTTTTGTGGGTTATTGTCTATGTGTAGTTGCATGTCAGCACTCGTGTTATAGCTTCACGTTCATTTGTTATTTTGTTAGTTTGTTTAGTGTTCTTCGTTTAATAAGAAGAAAGTATTCACATCACGCTGCGCCTTGGTCTCATCAATATGACGAATGTGACAGGCTCTCCAACCCTGTTCTTTTTTTTTTATTATTCATAAGTACAGTGCCTTGCGAAAGTATTCGGCCCCCTTGAACTTTGCGACCTTTTGCCACATTTCAGGCTTCAAACTTAAAGATATAAAACTGTATTTTTTTGTGAAGAATCAACAACAAGTGGGACACAATCATGAAGTGGAACGACATTTATTGGATATTTCAAACTTTTTTAACAAATCAAAAATTGAAAAATTGGCCGTGCAAAATTATTCAGCCCCCTTAAGTTAATACTTTGTAGCGCCACCTTTTGCTGCGATTACAGCTGTAAGTCGCTTGGGGTATGTCTCTATCAGTTTTGCACATCGAGAGATTGAAATTTCTTCCCATTCCTCCTTGCAAAACAGCTCGAGCTCAGTGAGGTTGGATGGAGAGCATTTGTGAACAGCAGTTTTCAGTTCTTTCCACAGATTCTCGATTGGATTCAGGTCTGGACTTTGACTTGGCCATTCTAACACCTGGATATGTTTATTTTTGAACCATTCCATTGTAGATTTTGCTTTATGTTTTGGATCATTGTCTTGTTGGAAGACAAATCTCTGTCCCAGTCTCAGGTCTTTTGCAGACTCCATCAGGTTTTCTTCCAGAATGGTCCTGTATTTGGCTCCATCCATCTTCCCATCAATTTTAACCATCTTCCCTGTCCCTGCTGAAGAAAAGCAGGCCCAAACCATGATGCTGCCACCACCATGTTTGACAGTGGGGATGGTGTGTTCAGGGTGAGTTCAGGGTGATGAGCTGTGTTGCTTTTACGCCAAACATAACATTTTGCATTGTTGCCAAAAAAATCAATTTTGGTTTCATCTGACCAGAGCACCTTCTTCCACATGTTTGGTGTGTCTCCCAGGTGGCTTGTGGCAAACTTTAAACAACACTTTTTATGGATATCTTTAAGAAATGGCTTTCTTCTTGCCACTCTTCCATAAAGGCCAGATTTGTGCAATATACGACTGATTGTTGTCCTATGGACAGAGTCCCCCACCTCAGCTGTAGATCTCTGCAGTTCATCCAGAGTGATCATGGGCCTCTTGGCTGCATCTCTGATCAGTCTTCTCCTTGTATGAGCTGAAAGTTTAGAGGGACGGCCAGGTCTTGGTAGATTTGCAGTGGTCTGATACTCCTTCCATTTCAATATTATCGCTTGCACAGTGCTCCTTGGGATGTTTAAAGCTTGGGAAATCTTTTTGTATCCAAATCCGGCTTTAAACTTCTTCACAACATTATCTCGGACCTGCCTGGTGTGTTCCTTGTTCTTCATGATGCTCTCTGCGCTTTTAACGGACCTCTGAGACTATCACAGTGCAGGTGCATTTATATGGAGACTTGATTACACACAGGTGGATTGTATTTATCATCATTAGTCATTTAGGTCAACATTGGATCATTCAGAGATCCTCACTGAACTTCTGGAGAGAGTTTGCTGCACTGAAAGTAAAGGGGCTGAATAATTTTGCACGCCCCAATTTTTGAGTTTTTAATTTGTTAAAAAAAGTTTGAAATATCCAATAAATGTCGTTCCACTTCATGATTGTGTCCCACTTGTTGTTGATTCTTCACAAAAAAATAGTTTTATATCTTTATGTTTGAAGCCTGAAATGTGGCAAAAGGTCGCAAAGTTCAAGGGGGCCGAATACTTTCGCAAGGCACTGTACTTTCCTAACCCTAAATAATATACATCATAATTTTGGTATTGTATTTTTACATCTAAAAAGGCGATATGTATTTTCATGGTTTTCTTTCATTGATCACTTATATTCTGAACCGTTCTCTCTTTATCTACTTCCCCAGAGTCAGGTGAACTCGTGGATATGGTTTTTATGTCTCTGTGTGCATTTTTATGTCTCTGTGTGCAGTTGGAAGGGAGTTGCTAACTAGCGTTAGCACAATGACTAGAAGTCTATGGTATCTGACACTGGGGAAGTAGATATATTTGCCAGAATCCCAAAGGAGCCCATATTTTCAAGTTCTCATAACATTGTCTCAGATGGATTACATCTTCACTCATCGGATTGATCTATAATTGAACGAGTCCCTGCATACAAATACCTAGGTATTTGGATTGACAATGATTTATTGTTTGAAAAACAAACCTTGTTAGATATACTTTTTTTTTACAGAAACAGACCTCGTCTCTCACTAGTCAGCAGGAAGCAGTCAACCTTTCTACCTGTTCTTGATTATGGTGATTCTATTTATCAAAGTGCAGTTGCTTTTTTCATAGCACCCTTCGTTTTATCACAGGAGCGTTTTAATACTCTTTACTGTATTCTTTACTAAAAGTTTGGCTGGATCTCTTTGAAGTCCCGTAGATCACATCATTACTCTCTTTTTGTTTACAAAGCCCTTCTCCACAAGCTTCTCCACCTAACTAAGCCCTAAGCCCTTCTCCACCGAACTTCACTATTAAGATTTAAAATGACAAGTTATCGCTTACAGGGTTGGTTAAGTCTGGAGACTCCTTTTGTGTCTGCAGAGTTCGGTAAGTCAGCCTTTAGGTTTCTTTATTCCACATGTTTGGAATGAACTCCAAAATACATTTCAAATAGATGCGTTAGTGTCCTAGGGCAGTTCAGAGGACATAGGATTTTTATAATGAAGAATGTGTTTGTTTTAGTTGACTGTGTTTTATGTATATTGCGTAGATTTATGTTTGTCTGTGCAATATGTGTTGTGCTGTTTTATATTGTATTTTATTTTTGATGTATTTTATGAAATATACAGGGCTCCCTTGTAAAAGAGACACTGGTCTCAATGGGCACTCTCTGATGATTAAAAATAGGTAAATAAATAATGCTGTAGACCTACTGCATTTGCCAACATCAAATACATATACACATCACAGAATAATCAGTTTGATGCATCAGTTACTAACTTAGTTAGTAATATGCTGATGCTTCACTTCACTTATCAACACATACAGTAGTACACAAGTTTCTAGAGTGAAGTGTCCCTTGACATGTCCTCCCCTAATCCTGTCCCCCTAATCCTGTCTCCCTCTCCACCTGTCCCCTGCCCCCTCTCCCGCCCCTGTCCCCCTGTCTGTCCTGTCGTGAGCACCGTAGAAGCAGCAGAGCCAGCTGCAGGAGGTGCTGGGAAGGCTGAGCCAGCAGGACGCGCAGACCAAGGAGAGCCAGCAGAACCTGGGGCAGCAGCTGAGCAGCGAGGCCCAGAGACACACATCCCTCATCCAGCAGCTCAAACACATGGTCTTCGAGAGGGAGGCCAAAGTGAAAGAGCTGGAGGACGAGATACAGCAACTGTCCTTAAAGGTAAACTGACTGTGATTCTGCAAGGAGATAAAGACTTCTAGTGATTGATGTCAGTGCAAAACTCTCAGTTACTGAGAGTTTTGGCTTCAGCGTTTTGGGCTAGTTCCATTTATTTCCAGTCGCTTCCAATATAGAAAAATGTAGCAATGATGCTTTATGGTAGCATTTTTTCAAATGCAACTGACCTATGGAATTCAGGACTGGAATTTAAACAGAATGGGTTTTGTAAATGTGTTGCAGAGAGAGGAAGGCGGTCAATCAGGCCCCAAGACGACCACTGGCAGCTTCTGGCCTTTGACAGCAGGGGGAGACAGCAGTAAGAGGATTAGCTCAGCCCGGTATGTGTGCAAGTGGGAGTCATAAATATAAGATAATCTTGTGTCATAAATGTCAAATATTATAGTACATTCAGGGATATGACTCATCTACCTTGCTTACAAATTATTCAATTATCAGTTGATAGTGTCATTGATTGTGCAATGACTATATTGATGTATTATTTATCTAAATGCATGTTTTTTTTCTCTTGCATAGTTCAGTATCTAAACTTGGACATAAACTAGTGGAGTCAGCAGCTGGGGTCAGTTTAGAGGTCAGGTAAGTCTTAGCCTCCGTAACATCTGGTACAAATCATCCAATGTTTTTAACTGTTATTCGATGTACAATAAAACCTGTTTGTGGTGGACTACACCTACTGATACAATTTACCACTACTATCTCAGAGATGCAGGAGCTCCTTCGGGTTGTCAGAACTGTTCAGAGGAGGTCAGGTACCTGAAGGCAGAGTGTACAGAGTTTCGGACCCTTTGTGAGGCTGCCTGTGTGGAGAGAGATAGGCTCCTAGAGCTTGTCAAGCTCCAGCAATCCAGGTATTACGTACAGCAACTACCAATGGATTTAATTTCCATTATTACTGCTTTCTCTCAACCTCTCTGTTAACCTTTGTGTTTTTACATCTTTCCGGCATGGAAATGTAAGCCTCCTTACTTTGTAATGACCAGATTACAGTATCTGATGGGAATTTTCATGATGATCATGCAGTTTTTAAACATAATACCGCAATCATGACTACCTCGGTTGGCAGAAATAAAAGTACAGGCTTTGTTACTGGCTACACCTTTCAGATATATAAAAAGAACACAGCATTTTAAAATGGGCAGGTTTTTGTCTTGATTGGGATATAGTAGTAAGAGACTGGGCTGGTGTGTTTGATATGACAGGGAGGAGGAAGGGAAGCAGAGGTGCCTAGGGGCAGAGCAAAAATTCCAAGGAGAACGCAGAAGGGCCGTAGCCCTAGAGCAGCAGCTAGAAAAAGCAAAGCTGGATCTGGGCAAAGGATTGACTCCCAGAAAAACTAGCAACAAGGGCACTGGAGGTAAGTCTCAGGGTAGGCACACTGATCTATAACATTAACAGTGACAAGACTGAGAATGGGATTTATATTGATCCATAACTGCTATTTCCGTCTTATTTTTATTGTTATTTTCTTTTCTACCATCCCAGGAGCCTCGTCTAGTGGGAGACAGAGGGAATCATCATCCCCTCGAAGCCCTCCTGACCTTTCCAGGGAGGCCCAAGTCATTGAACTAAGTTCCCAGTGAGTCTGACTTAGTGTTTGTTTTTTTTGTCTTCTGTTCTGTCTCTCCTCGAACTCCTGGGGGGGTGACCCTGTGTCTGTCACAGATTGACAGTGTGTATTTCCAGACTGTTCAATTATAATAAGATTGAACGTCTTCAGTGAGATTACACCCAAGAATAGAGAATATAACAAACTAGAAACTCACAAGAATACTGAGTATGACATACTAGACATACTGTACATGTACTGTATCAGCCCAATTGGGAGTCAGACACATTGTACATGTATACATTGGAGTTTTACTTTCTATGAAGAATAAGAACAGCTCAAAAAACACAGAGGGTATTCATACATTACAAACTCCTTCTTGACTGAAGCACACAACCATGTTGACGTGTTGTTGTGTGTTTCTCTCCCTCTGTCCCCAAGGCTGGCGGTGCTGCAGGGGGAGAACGAGGCTCTGAGGGCTGAGCTGAGGAGCACTCTCCAGGCCAAGGCTGAGGACCTGCAGCTCTGCAGTGACATGATGAACCAAGTCAAGCACGTCTTTCTGCAGGCGCTGCGACAACACAAGCAGGACAGAGACACAAACCAGGAGAATTAGTTAGCTAGCTGTATTAAAGGCCCTGGCTGCTTAACCTGCTGGACTTTAACCACGTCCCCAAAAAACCTTAAGTTCCTCTTGTCCAGTCATATCAACTCTGAGGAAGGACAGGAATGGAGCAGGCCTGTCTGCTTCAGCAATACAATGTAATTACTGGTTCCTGGTTTCCTGACTGCTTCCTGCTAACTCTGTTGACCACTAAAAGACGACAACCTGCTTTGATTGCCCCCATGTAGTGAATATGAGTAAGCCAATCAAAGCCAACTTGGCACCTGCGGACCAAAAGGTTTATCAACTTTGACATGAAGATGTTACACAGTGGTTCCTATTGTTGATTGCATGACTGGTCAGTGCGTATAGGTTGTGTCTGCATTATTTGATGTGTATGCGTGGACTTGTCCATAGGTGTTTTTCTTTTCTAAATGTCACTGTCATGTCAAAATAGTGTCGTCGTCTTAGCACCTGTGTTTGTAAGATATAGTATAGAGGGCCGCAGTGTGTTTGTAAGATATACTACAGAGGGCCCCAGTGTGTTTATAAGATATAGTACAGAGGGCCCCAGTGTGTTTGTAAGATATGGTACAGAGGGCCGTGTGTTTATAAGATATAGATGTGTTTGTAAGATAGTACAGAGGGCCCCAGTGTGTTTGTAAGATATGGTACAGAGGGCTGCAGTGTGTTTATAAGATATAGTACAGAGGGCCCCAGTGTGTTTGTAAGATATAGTACAGAGGGCTCCAGTGTGTTTGTAAGATATGGTACAGAGGGCCGCAGTGTGTTTATAAGATATAGTACAGAGGGCCCCAGTGTGTTTGTAAGATATAGTACAGAGGGCCCCAGTGTGTTTGTAAGATATAGTACAGAGGGCTCCAGTGTGTTTGTAAGATATGGTACAGAGGGCCCAGTGTGTTTATAAGATATAGTACAGAGGGCTCCAGTGTGTTTGTAAGATATAGTACAGAGGGCTCCAGTGTGTTTGTAAGATATAGTACAGAGGGCCCCAGTGTGTTTGTAAGATATAGTACAGAGGGCCCCAGTGTGTTTGTAAGATATGGTACAGAGGGCTGCAGTGTGTTTATAAGATATAGTACAGAGGGCCCCAGTGTGTTTGTAAGATATAGTACAGAGGGCTCCAGTGTGTTTGTAAGATATGGTAGAGGGCCGCAGTGTGTTTATAAGATATAGTACAGAGGGCCGCAGTGTGTTTGTAAGATATAGTACAGAGGGCCCCAGTGTGTTTGTAAGATATGGTACAGAGGGCTGCAGTGTGTTTATAAGATATAGTACAGAGGGCTCCAGTGTGTTTGTAAGATATAGTACAGAGGGCTCCAGTGTGTTTGTAAGATATAGTATAGAGGGCCCCAGTGTGTTTGTAAGATATAGTACAGAGGGCCCCAGTGTGTTTGTAAGATATAGTACAGAGGGCTCCAGTGTGTTTGTAAGATATAGTCAAGAGGGCTCCAGTGTGTTTGTAAGATATGGTACAGTGGGCCGCAGTGTGTTTGCAACACACATCACAGTTAAGATGCTAATGTTTAGTTAGGGCTCTATTCAATCCATATCGCTGAAGATCTGTTTCATAACACATTGATAATTAAAGGCAATGTTCCCTGCTGTCTCACGGTAAACGCTGCATATCAAATCACATTTTATTTGTCACATACGCCAAATACAACAGGTGTAGACCTTATCATGAAATGCTTACTTACAAGCCCTTCACCAACAATGCAGTTCAAGAAATAGATTTAACAAAATATTTAGTAAATAAACTAAAGTAAAAAAATTAAATAAAATCAAAAAGTAACATAAGAAAATTACATAACAATAATGAGGCTATATACAGGGGTACCGATACCGAATCAATTTGCGGGGGTACAAGTTAGTCGAGGTCATTTGTAAATTGACTATGCATAGATAATAAACAGCAAGTAGGAGAAGTGTAAAACAAAGGGGGGGGGTCAATGTAAATAGTCCTGGTGGCCATTTAATTAATTGTTCAGTAGTCTTATGGCTTGGTGGTAGAAGCTGTTAAGGAGCTTTTTGATCCTAGACTTGGCGCTCCGGTACCGCTTGCCGTGCGGTAGCAGAGAGAACAGTCTATGACTTGGGTGACTGGAGTCTGACTATTTTTTTTTATGACGGCTCAATCTGAAATTACCTTTAAGTTTCAACATGGATCCTCCCAGATACTTGTATCCAGGCTACAGTATCACACATAAATATTTGACAGCCCCAAACCAAATAGTAAAGAAAGTAAAGTTCCTCAATAGTTTAACATTATTCAAAGCTATCGCAGCTAATCACTTCTGACTTAAAACCAGATGTGGGGGAATAGTGGTTGAAAACGAATGTAGACATTAAGCTACACAAACTCCCCGCTCTGCCAGTCTATACTGTCGGTTCCTTAGAGCATGTTCCCAATGCTTACTGTATATACAGTGATCTCCAAAACTATTGGGACAGTGACACATTTTTTGTTGTTTTGGATCTGTACTCCAGCACTTTGGATTTGAAATGATACAGTGACTATGAGGTTAAAGTGCAGACTCAGCTTTAATTTTAGGGTATTTTCATCCATATCGGGTGAACCATTGGAAATTACAGCACTTTTTGTACATAGTCCCCCCATTTTAGGGGACCAAAAGTATTGGGACAAATTCAATTACATGTGTATTCAAGTAGTCAAAAGTTTAGTATTTGGTCCCATATTCCTAGCCCGTAATGACTACATCAAGCCTGTGACTCTACAAAATTGTTGGATGCATTTGCTGTTTGTTTTGGTTGTGTTTCAGATTATTTTGTGCCCAATAGAAATGAATGGTAAATAATTTATTGTGTCATTTTGGAGTCACATTTATTGTAAATAACAATAGAATATGGTTCTAAACACTTCTACATTCATGTGGATGCTACCATGATTACGGATAATCCTGAATGAATCGTGAATAATGAGTGAGAAAGTTCACCCGATATGAATGAAAATACCCTCAAATTAAACATAACAGTCTGCACTTTAACCTCATCGTCATTGTATCATTTCAAATCCAAAGTGCTGGAGTACAGAGCCAAAACAACAAAAAATGTGTCACTGTTCCAATACTTTTGGAGCTCACTGTATATATAATATATGACCTGTGCATCTCATTCCACTAGTGGATTCCAAAAAACTGTCTACTGGACTGTGTATACTTGTGGGAGTGGCCCCTACCCCTAACCTAACATCCGAGTTATTTTCTTACTATGTTAGCCAAAAGGATTTCAGCAGAACCCCCTGCTCCCCCTCTACTCTCCCTCCCTCCACCCCTCCACATCACGCTTAATTTAAACCCATGGCTGAGTTAGTGTGCTGCTTGAAATACCACACTATTTCTCCCAGAACCCTGTGGGAGATTGGCGGGTCCCGGCTGGACTGAGCGAAAGAGAAAAAGTGCCACAAGACAAAAATATCAGACTTTGGGACGTGATGAAGAAAGCCTTTATACTGCGAGAAACAAAAAACTGCTTGTGTTGCAATGCACACCTCCTAGGATTGAAGGTGAGGCACTCTATGTAGTGTTCTACTACCAGCGTTTTAGTTAGCTGTGACCATGACTAGGTAAGACATCAAAGGACTTTACTTGCTACTTGTGGCTCTCACTGCAACGGTGCTGCTTTTGTATAAAATAAACTTCACAGCTTTTGTTGATGGAGCGAAGAGTTGTTACATCCAATAAATGCATCACAACAATACAGAAACATCTTCAAACCATGTGACGACTCAGTGGATGATGTGTGCATTCCGAGTATTCCTTAATTACCAATTTACATTTGACACTTGTGCTGTACCAAACATGCATGATCTTGATTGAAATCCCCTTTCAAGTCAATCTGCACAAATGAAACCATCATTTCCTCTAAAGTTATTGCTCACTTCAGTTAGTGACTGACAGCTCATATAAGTTGCTAAGGAATACAATTATATATAATATTAAATTGTATTCATATGCAGAGCTGTCAGTCACTCCTGTGTCACCAAGGAATAAACAAACCCCTATGTAGCCTTAGTATTAATATACCTATTCCTGATGGCTTTAGAAATTAAAGGAGTGTCATCACTTTCAAATAAATTACATTTGAACCAAACAGTTTTTATATTGTTGTATGAAAGTTGGATTACGCAGAAAGGTGTAGATTTATTCCAAAATGCCCAATAACCCACCAAGCCAAACAAACTTGTGTAAACACAGCAGTACGTAAACATGCTGACCTATTTGTCATTCCAGGTTTCAATGACTCCTTTCTCCATCCTTCTCCTCAGAGGTATTCCCCCTCGTTCTGGACCAGTGCTACCTCCAGACCATTGACTGCATCCAGAAACTAAAGTCAACAACCCAAGCTGTGAACGCAGAGGTTAAAGTTAGCCATCAGTATTTGAGGGATACTGTGTATGTGTGCGTGTGTGAACATTTCTCTAGGCCCTGAAAACGAACGGACAGTAATGTGTGCCCCTCTATGAGTCCATTCATTCCCACTGTAGCAACTTTCTCATTTACATGCAATGGAAAGAAAATAAACACGCTGCTTCAGCTGACTCCTAATCTGTTCGTTTACAGTAAGTAGGGAGGAAAGCGAGCCAAGGCCGTGGTTTTACAACAAAGGTGTAGGCTACACTGTAACAGAAAACTCATTTATAAGGTATTGTTAGGTAATTATCAACAGTGAAAAGAACTAACGTTGCTGTATGCTGTAAATTATGGTGCATTGTGGGAAAATTGTTGTATTTCGAATGGTACTGCAATTCCACCACACAGAATACAGTACTGTACCTTATCTTTGGAGTGGAAAAAAAAACATTTTGACCACTAGTGGGTGCATTGTATTGTTGATTCTGGCTTGTTAATATATTTTAAGGTGTGCCTTGTAAGATAATATATTTGTTGCACATGTGAGTGAGAATGCTGTACCAATTTAACTCGTGTGGTTATAGTGCCCCTTCAATGTAAAATGTGTAGATGGGTTAGCTGACAATGTGCAGGGTCCTAATTTACGTTCAGTGCATGTCACTAGATGGCAGTATGGTCAATTCTGTTTCCATTTTGAAACGAGGTTGACCGTGAATTATCATTTAATTTAATGTAATTAACATTTCATCTGATTTCACTACAGACAAAATATATTCATTTGTGCAGCTTTATCTTCTATACAAAACAATTATCCCTTCAGTTGTCACTTGTTATTCATAGCCTCCCACTGGGAAAGATGTCAATTCAGCAACTATTCCACATTGGTTCAATGTAATTTCATTGAAATTACGTGGAAACAACATTGATTCAACCAGTATGTGCCCAGTGGGCTTTGTGTTCCAGACTAATCTTTTAACATGTACAGCATGCGCTGCTTTAATTTCCAGGAAGAACACATTTCTCAAAAGTAATCAAAGATTAGATGTTTTCTGAGCATTCACCTAATGGCAAATGTGCCAGCCTACAAAAAAACAACATTTATTCTGAAAATGAATGGAAGCACAACATTTTGTGTGATTTACCAATTTGGTCAAATTGTCAGCTTAACCCAACTCTATCATAGTAGCCTGTGACAGAAGCTACTATCATAGTAGTATCATAGTAGTCTTTATGGAAAATGACCATTTAACTTATTTCACCTTTCACTGAGCAGACTCCACACATGTTACTACCAATAATCTCACTCATGTCAAAGTGGCATGTACTTTTCATGGCTGAGGATTTAAGGATGATCAAGCAGGCGTCTGCCACAGGAATTGCCATAGCCACTGACGCAGAAGTCCTTTTTTTTTTTTACTCCAGTTGATGTCTGAAAGCAGCCAAGAGTCATCTCTTATCAAGTTAGGCAGGGTAGATGGGAATCAGGCCTAGCGACCATTTTCGCTCAACTCCTACGCACACTGCTCCATGGCAACACACCGACAGATGTCTGGCGGATATGGCCGGTCTTATCACGGTGCCATGGCAAAACAGATACAGATACAGTATTGTTTATGACAGGAGGAGGACCATTTAGGGAATACTCTCTTTTACGTTTATATTTGAGTCATTTAGCAGAAGATATTATCCGGAGCAGTGGTTCCCAAACTTTTTACAGTCCTGAACCCCTTCAAACATTCAACCTCCAGATGCGTACCACATCTAGCACCAGGGTTAGCACACTCTATATGATACATTTATTAAACATAAGAATGAGTGTGAATTTCTGTCACAACCCGGCTCGTGGGGAAGTGAATCATTTACCACAGGTTAATGAGAAGGTTGTGCTTGAAAGGATGCACATAACTCTGCAGTGTTGGGTTGTATTAGAGAGAGTCTCAGTCTTAAATCATTTTACACACACAGTCTGTGCCTGTATTTAGTTTTCATGCTAGTGAGGGCCGGGAATCCACTCCCACATAGGTACTTGGTTGCAAAGGGCATCAGTGTCTTAACAGCGCGATTTTCCAAGGCAAGAACCTCTAAGCGTAGCACTATCCAGAAATCTGGCAGTGGCTTCTGATTAAATTCCATTTTCACAGAACTGCTTGTTGCAATTTCGATGAGGCTCTCTTGTTCAGATATGGAGACATGGCATGAAAGGGATAGCGAATCCAGTTGTTTCTGTCATCCGTTTCGGGAATGTATCTGCGTAATTGCGCACCCAACTCACTCAGGTGCTTCGCTATATCACATTTGGCATTGTCCATAAGCTTGAGTTCATTTGCACACAAAAAAAATCATACAATGATGGAAAGACCAGTGTGGTGTCCTTGTTGACACAGACAGAAAAGAGCTACAACTTCTTAATCATAGCTTCAATTTTGTCCCGCACATTGAATATAGTTGCGGAGAGTCCCTATAATTTTAGATTAACACCATTCAGGCGACAGAAAACATCACCCAGAGAGGACAGTTGTGTGAGAAACTCATCATTCATGCGGTCAGACAAATGAAAATGATGGTCAGTTAAGAAGACTTTAAGCTCGTCTCTCAATTCAAAAAAATGTGTCACTACTTTGCCCCTTGATTACCAGCACACAGTATGTTGTCATAGCGTTACATGGCCGCTACCCATATCATTGCATAATGCAGAATATACACGAGAGTTCAGGGACCTTGCTTTAACAAAGTTAACAATTTTTGCTGTCGGGTCCAAAATGTCTTTCAAGCTGTCAGGCATTCCATTGGCGGCAAGAGCCTCTCGGTGGATGCTGCAGTGTACCCAAGTGGCTTCGGGAGCAACTGCATGCACATGCGTTTCCACTCCACTATGTTTCCCTGTCATGGCTTTTGAGCAGATACCAACACATCTTGACCACCAACGTCCATTTGATGTCATAAAGCTGTCCAGTACTGTAAAAAATATCCTCTCATGTTGTCCTGGTTTCCAGTGGCTTGCAGTTTACAATTGGCTCATTCATCCCCCTCCTCTCCCCTGTAACTATTCCCCAGGTCGTTGCTGTAAATGAGAATGTGTTCTCAGTCAACTTACCCGGTAAAATAACAGATATATAAATAAATAAAAAAGAAGAGGATGTCGTCCTTAATTGACCCCCCATAAACGTAACAGATATGTTCTAGCAGTTGTGCCAGCCCGCCACGTCTGTTGATTCATCCAGATGTAACACATATTATTCACTGGCTTGTATGCGAAACAGTAATTGTTTCAAAACATCTCTTGCCATGTCACTGATATGTCGTGAAACAGTGTTGTTTGATGCAGGCATTGTCTGTATAGTTTTTTTTGGCCTTTTCCCCCGGTATTGTCCCAGCCATATCCACGGCAGCAGGAAGAATTAAGTCCTCCACAATAGTATGGGGCTTGCCTGTCCAAGCCACTCCGTAGCATACCATATAAAACGCTTCTAGTCCCTTCTTATTAATGGTACCTATTGCTTTTATACATGTCTTACTAGTTGAAAGTTGTCTTTATTCTCGCTCAAAAAACTCTGTGGCTTATTTTTCTAATTGTCATGTTTCGTTTCTAAATGTCTGCGCAAGAGTGAAGGTTTGCCGTGAGAGAGTAACGGTTAATGTGATTGGATGTTAATTATTTTACTCAGCTACCTGTATTTGACAGTGTGTTGTTATTTGGCTGAACACTAGATGGTTTAATTTTTTTTGTTGGCAGTAAAACGAGGCTACTCAGGCAAGAAAAAAAACTCACCCAAATGTATAGCCCAGTTGGAAAATATAAATGTACTGTTTGTGAAGAAATGTGAAGAAAATCTGGGTTCGCGCCCAGGCTCTGTCGTAACCGGCCGCGACGTCCGTGGGGCGATGCACAATTGGCCTAGCGTCGTCCGGGTTAGGGAGGGTTTGGCCGGTAGGGATAGCCTTGTCTCATCGCGCACCAGCGACTCCTGTGGCGGGCCGGGCGCAGTGCGCGCTAACCAATGTTGCCAGGTGCAAGGTGTTTCCTCCGACACATTGGTACGGCTGGCTTCCGGGTTGGAGGCGCGCTGTGTTAAGAAGCAGTGCGGCGTGGTTGTGTTGTGTATCGGAGGACGCATGGCTTTCAACCTTTGTCTCTCCCGAGCCTGTACGGGAGTTGTAGCGATGAGACAAGATAGTAGCTACTAAAACAATTGGGTACCATGAAATTGGGGAGAAAAATGGGGTAACATTTAAACAAAAAAAACGTTTTTTTTAAAGAAAATGTGAAGAAAAAAATATATATCTATAAATATATATATATATCTGTGTGTATATATATATATAAAAAAGAATAGAAAGAAGGGATACCGGTCTGTAGTTTTCAGAGTGGAAGAGTGTTGGTTTCTTGAGGAGTGGAGCAACTCTGGCCATATAGAAGTCAGAGGGTCAGTGATGAGTTGATGAGGGAAGTGATGAATGGGAGGTCTCCAGAGGTAGTCTGGAGAAGGATAGAGGGGATGGGGTCGAGAGGGCAGGTTGTCGGGTGGCTGGACATCACTAGTAGCAGGATTTCACCTGGAGAGAGAGAGGGGAAAAAGGTCAAGTCGTAGGGTAGCTCTGTGTGAGTGGGACCTGTGGACTCAGTAGGCTGAGGGTGTGAGGGGTGGATGTCATCAACCTTTTTTTTAAAGTGGTTGACAAGGTCTAAAGTTATTTTCATATTTGTATTTTAATAATATAGGCTAGAGGTATTTCATTTTGTTTTTGCATGTTTCTCTTCATATTTTCTTTGGTAATTTTGGCTTCTATCAGGTGTCCTACACACTAAGAAAATAGGGTTCCTCCAGTATCCTTTGGGATTGGTGAATGGTTCTATGTGGAACAATAATGACTCAAAGAACATTTTGGGCCTCTCAATGGTTCTTTGCAGTTCACAAAAGGGTTCTTTGCTGTTTTAGTGATAATGAAAATGTAGGGATGGCATCTCATTAGCACTTTTTGGGGTGTGGTTTGTGCACAGCTCTATTTGTTCAACAGTGCGTGAGAATGTCATTCCAGTTAATGTAATCTGTTGTGTTATGCCGTTACATGTGAAATATGACTATGGCCAGTGTCAGTGTCTTGAGAAAGACATATATGGCCTTGTGTCATTTAAGAACTGATGTCTAAATCAGTGGCTCTCAAATCTCTCCTCTGGGAACTTTAGCAGTTCCAGATCTAGCACACCTGATTCAACTTGTCAGTTAACAAAACAATATAGCCTATAGAATTTTAACAATACTGTTTGGCTACGCAGAAAAAAAAATGACCCTTTATGGTTCTTCAAAAGGGTTATTTCTAGAACCTTTGAGATTGAGAAAGGTCCTTTAAAGAACATTCTTCCATTTTGGAGCTATATAGAACATTTTATGAATGGTTCTTTATAGGACCGTAGGAAAAGGGTTCTTGATAGCGTCCTAAAGGTTCCATTTCTAACCTTCAAGAAAAGGTTTCTGATTGTCACAGCTGTGACTAATGATGTTACATTTGATTATATTCTCTAGGCTTCCCAAGTCTCTCCCCGTAGCATGCGGAACCTAACTTGCTGATACTAATAAACCACAGGACCCTGAACAGCTTCTAACCCCAAGCCATAAGACTGCTAAACAAGACTGCTAAATATCTCATCAAATGGCCACCCGGACTACCTGCATTGACCCTTTTTTGCACACATTGGACTCTACCCACACATTCACACATACTTACACTGACACCCCAACATGCACACACACGCACACACACGCACACACACACACACAAATGACGTGTTCACACATGCATACTGACGCTACACACACACACACACACACACACACACACACACACACACACACACACACACACACACACACACACACACACACACACACACACACAGATGACGTGTTCACACATGCATACTGACGCTACACACACACACACAAACACACACACAACAGGAGGTTGGTGGCACCTTAATTGGGAGGATGGGGTCAGAGTAACGGCTGGAACGGAGTCAATGGAATGGTTTCGAACTCATTAAACACATGGTTCATTAAGACTCATTATTGTTATTCGTTATTCACTGTGCATTTATTCCTCGTGTCAGTATTTCTACTTGAGTTTAACTCTGCATGGTTGGAAAATGACCCATAAGTAAGCATTTCACTGTTAGTCTACACCTGTTGTTTACAAAGCACGTGACAAATAAAATGTGATTTGGTTTGATTTAATGGAAGGAGTCTTCAGCGTGCTGGCGTTACTGGGAACAACACATCGAATCAGCTGTCCTACAGTATGCCTACTAATCATTGTGAAATGTTCGCATATGTCCTGTGTGTAGCCTTTGTGAGACATGCAGTCTGAGTTTAAGTGAGGTAGACAAGCGGCAGATATAATTATTATCAGGAAGTGTTAGTAGGAGGTGATGGGAGAGAAGCAGGCGGACATGCTGTCATTGTGCTTTTGCTTATCCACCTATAACAGCTCCACAATAGCAGATAGACTAGTGTTTTGTCTGTAATGCTTTTACATGTTTCATCTGATTAAATCTATTTCAGTTTTCAGAATCAAACACAATGGGTTATGGGGTTGGGAAGATTTCACTGAATTATAGTATTCATGCGGTTTTTTGACCCGTCCCACAAGGGAAAATCACCAGTAATGACCCTTCAACCAATTTGCTGGTGTCATTTAGGTTATTTGAATCCAATTATTCTCCCATCGAAAGCCTTGTTCACATTTCAGTTAGAAATGACTCAAATCCAATTTTTTCGCATATTCGATTCTAATTTGATATTTTTCCTGCATTCTGAATACCCAAAAAGCACATGGAATCGGATAGTTCAAGCCACATTTCAAACTACCTTCATAGGGGGTTTGAAGCCAGATCGAAATCTGATTCCCGTCCATGTGACGTATCTGAATGGTAAAATCCGATTGATTTGCCCTGAAGTGATTTTTAGACTGTTATTTCACATATCTTGAAAACGGCCTATGTGGCATCGATTCATGTCAGAAACAGTTATTCTAGTGTCAAAATTGACTACAAAGTGTAAATAAGATCATTTTGGTCATAAAGTTAGTCATGTCTAAAATGGAGTTTGGAACATCCTGTGTGTCACAACAGGTTGGGTTTTGATTTTGCAGTGTCCATTTGCCCTCTAACATGGGGTGCAGTGATTGCTCTGTATCCAACAGCATAGACAGTGAGACAGACCTGCCCAGTAGCTCTGACTTTGTTTACATAAGACAACACGTGTTACATTTTTTTTACTTAAAGAAATACTGCACCAAATACCTTAGTTACATGTAAAATTGTGCAACTAAAACACCCTCTGCAAAAACGTAAAAATGTATTACAGATTTCTTGAGTTATCTTAGATTCATTCTGGTTATTTTGAGGAAGTGAAATTGGCTTCCGCATCTACAGTGTCTCATCGGGGACAAACATAATTAACCATACACGGAATCGGTCAGGAAACACACCTCCATGACTGAAATCTCGTTTTTGTAATGAGCAATAAAAAAAACTCATGCCAATTGGGGTGTTCAGTGGCTCTTTAAAAAAAGTCACATCTCAATAGTTGGTCCAGGTAAGTCATGACATAACACAAGTGGGAGGTGGGCCTTTCATTTATTGTTCTCTATTGCTCCTCTATTGTTCCTCAAGCAAGAGGGGAGGCCGATGACATCATGGATTCCCATCTGACCAACTTGAATGCCCTATTCCTTGAAGTTTGCAGTTGTGTAATTATTATTATTTTTTTTTACCTCAAAACATATTTTTTGTACTCTTTAGTGTGTGTACTTTAATGTATTTATGCTTGGGAGATGAGTTTTTCTACAGTAAATCTAGCTGGAGGACATATGTAAATCTCTTTCTTTTTGTGTTCCAGGTGGCTGTCCAGGGGTATTGATGCAGTCACAGGCATGGATAATCATTGGTGTCAGAGCTAACACGGCAGCGATGTTGGGACATTTGACATTCACAAACACCAAGGGGATCATTAAGATAAGCTTATTGGTATGTCCTAGGACACAAAACACTCAACATGGATTGCAGTTATTTACCACATTGTAAGCTAATTGCATGTCAGAGAGAGGTATTGGATCATTACAAAGACTGAGAAAAGAAACTGTTAGACACCTTTATGAAATCTTTATTGTGGTTTGTCTTACATGACAAGATGCAACCTACAGATGAAGTCGGAAGTTTACATACACCTTAGCCAAATACATTTAAACCCAGTTTTTCACAATTCCTGACATTTAATCGTAACAAGAATTCCCTGTCTTAGGTCAGTTAGGACCGCCACTTTGTTTTAAGCCATTTTGCCAGAACTTTGGAAGTATGCTTCCATCCTGCAGCAAAGCACCCCCACCCCCATGAAAAACGCTATGTCTGGCACCAACCCAACACCTCTCATCACCCTGAGAATATCATCCCCACAGTGAAGCATGATGGTGGCAGCATCATGCTGTGGGGATGTTTTTCATCGGCAGGGACTTGGAAACTGGTCAGATTTGAAGGAATGATGGATGGCACTAAACACAGAGAAATTCTTGAAGGAAACCTGTTTCAGTCTTCCAGAGAGTTGAGACTGGGTCGGTGGTTCACCTTCCAGCAGGACAATGACCCTAAGCATACTGATAAAGCAACACTGAAGTGATTTAAGGGGAAACATTTAAATGTCTTGGAATGGCCTAGTCAAATCCCAGACCTCAATCCAATTGAGAATGTGTGGCATGACTTAAAGCAGTTTTGCCTTGAAGAACGGGCAAAATCCCAGTGGCTAGATGTGCCAAGCTTATAGAGACACCCCAAGAGAGTTGCAGCTGTAATTGCTGCAAAAGGTGGCTCTAACAATGTTTTGACTTTGGGGGGGAATAGTTATGCACGTTCAAGTTTGAATTTTTTTGGCTTATTTCTTGTTTCACATTAAAGCATATTTTTAATCTTCATATTGGTAGGCATGTTGTGTAAATCAAATGATACAAACCCCCCCAAAATCCATTTTAATTCCAGGTTGTAAGGCAACAAAATAGGAAAAATGCCAAGGGGGGTGAATACTTTTGCCAACCACTGTATCCCTGTTGGACCAATGGATATCTTAATGAAGTCAACTAAATGAACCAGAAGATATGTTCCTGTGATGTGGATGTGAGCCTGGGAGTTATGGGAAAGGGATCCTCCTTCATACTGCTGCTTCACTAACAGTCACTCTGCCTCAGTTTCCTTGTGTAACTAAGCAGTCATCAGTGTGTTCCATGAGAACAAGCTAACCACTTTTGTCTGCTTGCTGTGGAGGTGTTGGTGTAAACACATGGCCATAACAGCATATACAGTAACTTGAACTGATTTGACATAACTTTTAGCTACATGGTTTGTGTGCATATCTGGTCACTGAGGTCAGTATATTGCCCAAGTGATTGATTATATTTATCCTTCTGTAATTTCAGCACAACATACCTGTCATCAGCTCATTGGCAAACACAGTGTCCGTTCGAACACTGTATTCTGAAGCCAGACACCTATGCTTCTGTATTACATCCTGCAACACAGAGGACAAGGACAATATAACTGAAAGATTGTCATTCACCGCTCCATGTTCCCTTGACCGTCCTACACAAGCCACTGCCCTCACAAGCAGGCAGCTCCCTCCCATCCCCCACACAGAGCAGTGTTATAACCTACCTACCTCCCTTTCCAGAATGGGCTGTAAACTACACCAGTCCTATTAATTAATTAATGACCCTGACTGAAGTGGCTGGCTAGTGGAACTGCCTACAGGAAGATGGTGTGATGTATTTAGTGGTGTACGGTGCTCTGTGTTGGGAGGGAAGACAACAGGGTAGAGGAGGCAGAGGCAGTGCACCAGATGAGAGGATAGAGGACGCCCCCTGTCCCCACCAGCAGCCCTCACTGACCATCAATCACCCAGGGCCATTGTGGTCCTGTCCAGGGTAGCCTACGGCACAGCCACCCAGCCCAGCCAGTCAGGCAGAGGACAGGAGAGAGGGGGCAGGGAGCTGTAGCCTGCAGGGAGAAAGTAAGGGGGAAAGAATGGCAGTCGGGGAACGGCCTTCTTCGTGTTCCTCCTCCCAGCCGGCATTGCTGGGCTTGGGGGCAGCTCTGCTCTCTTTCTGCATCTCCACTGTGCTCTCCCAGGTCCCGGATCCAGAGGTAAGAACGCGTTCGTTCATACAGATCTCTGTCCACAGAGGCTCATCATCGGGTTCCTGCTTACGGAGGTGTGGGTGTCTGTCCCACTCGTTCCCTCCACTGTTTAAAGGATGGTTGCTTGTTTTCATGTGATTAATAAATGGGGCTTATTCGCTATAGAGCTATGGTGTTGAGCAGCCCCATAGATAATAGTCATACTACATGTGTAGTAGCTCAATATTTTATGGTGTAGTGTTCTTCCCAGAGTAGCATGGATGGGTTGTTACAGCATGTGCAGATGTAATGATCACCATGTGCCGCCATTTGTATTTTCGGATGCCAGGAGCAATGCCATAATCCCCGGTGTCAGAAATGAAATATCGTGGCAGCCTCTTAAGAGCGCTAATGCATTGTTTTGAGATGTGAGACCTCATATTGTACTGCGTACAGGGTGTTGTACAAAACAAGCAGCAGTATTCCATGCTAGATCAGAGAATAGACATGAAAGTTTCAGAAACATCTGTCTGGAAATAGTGACAACACATGCACTGTTCTCTCTGACGGATACCCAGACTCACAATTAGTAAGAGAGAAATTAGTATTAGTATTAGTAAGAGAGAAAGATGAGACTGAATCGTTTCTGTGTTAATATGCTGCACCAGCAGGGTCAGCAACATTGAAAGTTTGTGGGCGTTTAGTGATGAAATCCTCAGGTGAGAAAGTGCACCTTGGATATTGATGCACAGTATATCCCGGACTTCAAATGATAAATAAATTCAGAAAACTTATCACAGGCTCTAATATTCAGATGTTGATTTCAGAAGATTTCAGCAGAGGGTTTTATATAGGAGTGACAGATCCAGTAGGAAAAGTTGATTCATGGACTGCAATAGAATAAATGTCATAAGCTGAATTATGGGGGTTGATTGCAGTAAAGAAATTGGAAATTGGAACCAAGATCTATAATGATTGTCTTTGAAAGCAATTACTGGAATTGTGGGTTCCAGTATAGTTTCTGGGTTGTCTTATTTTCAGATTGTTAAAAAGAATATATCTCCATTTGACTTAGGAGGGAGAGTTCATTATGTTTCTGAGAGGGAGTTAAGTAATGGACAATCTTGGAGATATATTATTTTTATTTAGATAAATTACAGAGAAAGAGAAATGGCATGCACATGGCTAGTTTGAATCCCTGAGGCGACAAGGTGAAAAATCTCTCGATCTGGTCTTGAGCAAGGCACTTAACCCTAATTTCTCCAGGGCTGCCATCAATAATGACTGATCACCTGGATGTGAACCCACTCTCAGAGGGAGTTGGGATATGCAAAAAACCAAACAATTCCATCTCACACATGTACAGGTTTCCCACTTGTACATGCAATGAAACAGGACAAACATAATCATCCCCCTATTTGACCTTTGTGACGTGTACTTGCTTGAAGAAAGACATCTGGTTCGGTTTGAACATTTGTATTAGGATAGAATTATCTCAACTAAGCCTATGTGTCTCGAAACTTCAACCATAGCAACTGCAACCATAGCAACTGCAAGCTTCAGCCAGAGTCAACTCCCTCACTGGATCTGAGTTGTTTGAATATGTTTACCAAAGTTCTGGCTTATCCTCTAATCCCAACACATAAAATAGGAGAGCGAATGAGGACATTAAGTATTACATAATCATGGTGAACTACTACGAATTCACTACTTTGTATTAACGGCAGCAGAGTTACAATCTCTTGTCCCCTGGGCCAACTTATTACCCCCCCCCCCCTGCTAAAGTGCCATTACACATGAGAGTAAAGTCATATCAGGCTGCAAACAATCTTAGTCAAAAATGCGTGATTTGTTTTTGTTTTTTGGCAACAACACCCTATGCCCCTGATGGCCTTGGCAGATGGAGGACATACTGATACAGTACACTGACATTTGGAGATTTGGTGAGAAGTCAGCCAAGGTCAGGCCCATGGCATCTTTTTAACATGCTGACTCACAAAAGCCAATCACACAGCTCCCAACAGCCCTGGCTGACACTCAGCCCTGGCTGTGTCAGAAATGGCACCCTATTCTCTGTACAGAGCCCTAGTTAAAAGTAGTACAATATGTATGGAATACAGCGTAGACGAGCTTTTGTCAAAAGTAGTGCCCTGTATTAATTCTGTGCCTTTTCGGGACCACCCCTGTCTGTCACACAGTAAATGAGTGACAGCATACCAAGACCCAAGAAACACTGAGAAACATTACAATTCCAAGAATAACAATTTTCTTACAATACATCAAGGCAATGGTCTTTTAGTAGTTGACCTACAAACCTCATGGCAAGAAAAAAAAAGTTTAAAAAAAAACATGTACGCTGCCCAGGAGAGTTTGACTGGGGCCCCATTAAGTACATTTACATGCACACTAATAATTCAATATTAACCCTCAAACTACCAACTGGGGTCATTTTGACCCCATAGGGATATTTTTAATCGTATTTTTTCACTTATATTTCACTGCATCACAATTCCAGTGGGTCAGAAGTTTACATACACTAAGTTGATTGTGCCTTTAAACAGCTTGGAAAATTCCAGAACATTAGAAGCTTCTGATAGGCTAATTGACATCACTTGAGTCAATTGAAGGTGTACCTGTGGATGTAGTTCAAGGCCTACCTTCAAACTCAGTGCCTCTTTGCTTGACATCATGGGGAAATCCAAAGAAATCAGCGAAGACCTCAGAAAAGAAATTGTAGACCTCCACAAGTCTGGTTCATCATTGGGAGCAATTTCCAAATGCCTGGAGGTACCATGTTCATCTGTACAAACAATAGTACGCAAGTATAAACACTATGGGACTACGCAGCCGTCATACCGCAAAGGAAGGAGGCGCGCTCTGTCTCCTAGAGATGAATGTAAGGGGGAGGGGAGGCTTGCAAGCCGAAGAGCACCATCTCAACTGTGAAGCATGGGGGTGGCAGCATCATGTTATGGGGGTGTTTTGCTGGTGCACTTCACAAAATAGATGACATGATGATGGAAAATTATGTGGATATTTTGAAGCAACATCTCAAGACATCAGTTAGGAAGGAAGTTAAAGCTTGGTCGCAAATGGGTCTTCCAAATGGACAATGACCCCAAGCATACTTCCAAAGTTGGGGCAAAATGGCTTAAGGACAACAAAGTCAAAGTATTGGAGTGGCCATCACAAAGCCCTGACCTCAATTCTATAGAAAATATGTGGGCAGAACTGAAAAAGCATGTGTGAGCAAGCAGGCCTACAAACCTGACTCCAGCGATTACACCAGCTCTGTCAGGAGGAATGGGACAAAATTCACCCAACTTATTGTGGGAAGCGTGTGGAAGGCTACCCAAAATGTTTGACCCAAGTTAAACAATTTAAAGGCAATGCTACCAAATACTAATTGAGTGTTTGTAACTTCTGAGCCACTGGGAATGTGATGAAAGAAATAAAAGCTGAAATAAATAATTCTCTCTACTATTACTCTGACATTTCACATTCTTGCAATAAAGTGGTGATCCTATCTGACCTACGACAGGGAATTTTTACTAGGATTAAATGTCAGGATTTGTGAAAAACTGAGTTTAAATGTATTTGGCGAAGGTGTATGTAAAATGTACATTCCTCTACAAATAATTTGCCAATCAGTACCCTAATCTGTCTGAACGACACCAGAATATTACTTAGAATTTTGTTCCAACAATACAGTGTATTAAAACTAAAAGTAGATTTAGCTAGCTCGGTGGAGACCCTAGGAACATCAAGAGTTAACCAGTCCTGTGAACGGGTTAGGCAACTCAGGTGTCTATGCTTCAACAGAAAAGTTAGATAACATGAAAGTTTATGAAGTAGGGCCTTGTAAAAAAAAGGAGTAATGTAGAGATCTACCTACGGGTCTTTAGCGAAGTCCAGCCAGCATTTTGATATCAGATGCAGTTATGAGTATCCCAACTGTCACCTGTAACAAAACAAAGGGCACTATGGTAGGTTTAAGAGTAGTAGCAGCTGCACAATGATAAATAATATCACCATAATTAAGAACAGATAAAAAGGTTGACTGATCTGCTTCCTACTGCTTAGAGAAAAGCACAATTTGTTTCTGTAGAAAAAGCCTAATTTAATCTTACCTTCTTAACCAGCTCATCTATATGTTTTTTTAAACATCAAATCCATTTCAGTCCAAATGCCTACGTCTGTACAGTGGGGCAAAAAAAGTATTTAGTCAGCCACCAATTGTGCAAGTTCTCCCACTTAAAAAGATGAGAGAGGCCTGTAATTTTCATCACTTCAACTATGACAGACAAAATGAGAAAAAAAATTCCAGTAAATCACATTGTAGGATTTTTAATGAATTTATTTGCAAATTATGGTGGAAAATAAGTATTTGGTCACCTGCAAACAAGCAAGATTTCTGGCTCTCACAGACCTGTAACTTCTTCTTTGAAGAGGTTCCTCTGTCCTCCACTCGTTACCTGTATTAATGGCACCTGTTTGAACTTGTTATCAGTATAAAAGACACCTGTCCACAACCTCAAACAGTCACACTCCAAACTCCACTATGGCCAAGACCAAAGAGCTGTCAAAGGACACCAGAAACAAAATTGTAGACCTGCATCAGGCTGGGAAGACTGAATCTGCAATAGGTAAGCAGCTTGGTTTGAAGAAATCAACTGTGGGAGCAATTATTAGGAAATGGAAAACATACAAGACCACTGATAATCTCCCTCGATCTGGGGCTCCACGCAAGATCTCACCCCGTGGGGTCAAAATGATCACAAGAACGGTGAGCAAAAATCCCAGAACCACACGGGGGGACCTAGTGAATGACGTGCAGAGAGCTGGGACCAAAGTAAGCCTACCATGAGCAAGGGCATTGAAGATGAAACGTGGCTGGGTCTTTCAGCATGACAATGATCCCAAACACACCGCCCGGGCAACGAAGGAGTGGCTTCGTAAGAAGCATTTCAAGGTCCTGGAGTGGCCTAGCCAGTCTCCAGATCTCAACCCCATAGAAAATCTTTGGAGGGAGTTGAAAGTCCATGTTGCCCAGCAACAGCCCCAAAACATCACTGCTCTAGAGGAGATCTGCATGGAGGAATGGGCCAAAATACCAGCAACAGTGTGTGAAAACCTTGTAAAGACTTACAGAAAACGTTTGACCTCTGTCATTGCTAACAAAGGGTATATAACAAAGTATTGAGATAAACTTTAGTTATTGACCAAATACTTATTTTCCACCATAATTTGCAAATAAATTCATTAAAAATCCTACAATGTGATTTTCTGGATTTTTTTCTCTCATTTTGTCAATCATAGTTGAAGTGTACCTATGATGAAAATTACAGGACTCTCTCATCTTTTTAAGTGGGAGAACTTGCACAATTGGTGGCTGACTAAATACTTTTTTGCCCCACTGTATATGCGGAAACACCTTCAATTGGAGAACCATTGAGTGAACATGTAGCTCATCTGGAACATTCTTACAAGAGTTTAAAAACAACATGTATTTTGTGTTGCCCATGTTAAACACAAGTTTTAAATCAGCAAGGAATTCCTGCACAGCTATAAAATCTGACGGTAGTTTTAAGACAGCCAGATCAAAAGTCGGAGCAATAGCCAACATAATAGCATCCTCCGCATACAGATAAAGTTGACCTTTTTTAACAGATTGACCAATGGTGTTTAGATAAATAGTGAAGAGAACAGGTCCCAAAATCGACCCCTGTGGTACACTTTTAAGCACTTCAAGAAATTCAGACTTAACCCCATCAATCACGATGGCCTGAGTTCTGTAACTAAGATAATCATGAAATCATGAACAGGCGTCAGAGCTCAGGCCTATTGAGGACAACTTATTCAATAAAATAGCATGATCAACAGTATCAAAAGCTTTTGAAAGGTCCACAAACAAAGCAGCACAATTAATTTTAGTGCCTAAAGCACTGACCAGATCATTAACAACTAAAGTGGTTGCTGTACTAGTTCTATGCCCAGGCCTAAACCCTGATTGGTTTACATTCAAAATACATTTCTCAGATAAAAAAGAGCAAAGTTGTACATTTACCAAGGATTCTAGAATCTTAGCTAGACAAGGAAACCTTCTAATGGGGTGACAATTATTAACATCACTACTATCCCCACCCTTATGGAGTGGCAGGACAAGAGCTGATTTCCATAATTTTGGAATATTTCCTGATAACAAAATGTGGGTTATTGAGCCAACAATGATGGGTGCTGCACACTTAAGCAGACCAGGATCCAATTGATCGGCCCCTGTGGATTTATTGTTGTCTATTGCTAGCAAAGCATCTACAACTTATTTTTCTATAAAAAGCCTAAAAGAAAAGCTTTGACTATGATATCTTTGACCATTCAGCAAGTTTCCTCTATCCTCTAGAGAGAGAGAGAGGGGAGAGAGAAATAGATAAACCAAGAGGAGATACAATCATTGTTGCCATTTTTATTGATGTTCCGAGCGTTGCCATTAAAAGAGAGTGTGCTGTTCATGATGGTTCCCAGGTACTTCAAACTCCCCATTCTCTCTACTTCTTCACCACCCAGGACTAGGTGGCTCACTGGGTCTCGCGTCCTCTAGAAATCAATGACCAGTTATTTTCTTTTGTTGATGTCGAGTGTGAGGTAGTTGTCATGGCACCAGTGATGAACCCTGTTTACTTCTGTTTGGTAACGCGGTGTGTTATCTGAGCCGTTGACAAGGGAGGTGTCATCTGCATATTTCACTGCCAAGCAGTCCCTGTCGGAGCCTCTCAGGTCATTGGTGAATATTAAGAATAGCACTGGAGAGATGATAGTTCTTTGGGGGGAACTGGTAGATGTACAAAGAAGAAGGGATGTTGTGTTGTTGAACTTGACATACTGCACCCTGTTCAGCAGGAAGTCCAGATCCCACAAGGTAGTACTGGGGTCCACCTGTAGGTGGGAGAGTGTCACAGAAAAGGTGAGGCTGCATGCAGCTTTAAAAGCAGAGAAGTCAAGGAAAAGGATGCACACATAAGAATGAGGCCTCTCCAGGTGTTTCACGGCACTGCGCAAAACCGTCGGTACTGCATCGTCGACTAATCTGTTCTTTCTGTATACAAACTGTTTTGTGTCCAATGGCTCCATCCACATGAGACCTGAGACGTGAGAGTGCTCAAGGCACTTCACACCGACGGAAGTTAACGCCACAGGACGATAGTCAATCAATGTTTTGATAAGGTCTAAGTTTTACATTGTTCCCATCTGGTTTTTATGACCGTTTACATGACATTGCACTGGTCAAATGGTTTACTGTAATATTCCATTTTGATTGTTATTGGAAAAGCACAGACACTTGAATCCTCCTTGCCAAGTTCAATCAAATTGTACTGAAAAAAAATCTATAGAAATTGTTTTTGCTGAAAGGATATCCTTCTGTGAATGTTTCAATTATTGCACTCTGAATTTCAAAAAATAAATAGCTATCTAATGTTTCACATAAAAGCCCCATTTGCTTGAAAGTCATCTTGACTAATGCACAAGTTTTGTTTGGCCCTCTTCCCAGATGTATTGTTCTGTGGGATTGTTTACAACGACAGGAAACTTAATAAGTGTCCGTATCCTGACCCATCATATATTGATCTTTACGCATGAACTATGGGTCTGCTAGATGAATCCCCTGCTTGTTGTTCCTTCAAAACAAGACGTGATAGAGGAGCACCAGGAAGGATACCTCCAGGGCTGGCCCTAGCCTTTTGGTGGCCCTAGGTTAGATTTTGTTGGGGGGCCCACCCACCGCGCAGGCAAAACATTTTAGTGGTCCCCCTCTTGACGGTGGAGTGAAGAAAATGCAGTTTTACAATTAATTACCTACAATTCTACACATTTTGCCATGGGGTGGAGATAATTTGTTTGTAGTTGTAAAGCAAATTTCCTGAAATTCTACATATTTTGCCACGACTTTTGCCATGTTAAAATGAGTGAGAGTGACTAATAAAATCAATGGCTCTCGCTGCCAAGGGAATGCTTGACAGCTTGAAAGACGTTTTGGACACTACAGTGAAAATGGTTGACTTTGTTAAAGCAAGGCCCCTGAACTCTTGTGTATTTTCTGCATTATACAATGATATGGGCAGCGACCATGTAACGCTTTTTTTTGCTGGTAATCAAGGGGCAAAGTATTGACACATTTTTTTGAATTGAGAGACAAGCTTAAAGTTTTCTTTACTGACCATAATTTTCACTTGTTGGACCGCTTACATGATGACGGGTTTCTCACACGACTGGCCTATCTGGGTGATGTTTTTTTGTCACCTGAATGGTCTTAATCTAGGATTACAGGGACTCTCCGTAACTCTATTCAATGTGCGGCACAAAATTGAGGCTATGATTAAGAAGTTGGAGCTCTTCTCTGTCTGCATTAACAAGGACAACACACAGGTCTTTCCATCATTGTATGATTTTTTGTATGCAAATTAACTCAAGCTTACAGACAACAAAGCACCTGAGTGAGCTGGGTGCGCAATTACACAGGCACACGCGAGAGCTGCCCAGTGACACGAGCCTACCACACAAGCTAAATAACTTCTTTGCTCGCTTCGAGGCAAGTAACACTGAAACATGCATGAGAGCATCAGCTATTCCGGACAACTTTGTGATCACGCTCTCTGCAGCCGATATGAGTAAGACCTTTAAACAGGTCAACATTCACAAGGCCGCAGGGCCAGACGGATTACCAGGTGTACTCCAAGCACGTGTACTACGAGCATGCACTGACCAAGTGGCAGGTGTCTTAACTGACATTTTCAAACTCTCCCTGTCGGAGTTTGTAATACTAGCATGTTTCAAGCAGACCACCATAGTCCCTGTGCCCAAGAACACTAAGGTAACCTGCCTAAATGACAACCGACCCGTAGCACTCACATCTGTAGCCATGAAATGCTTTGAAAGTCTGGTCATGGCTCACATCTACACCACTGTCCCAAAAACCCTAGACCCACCCCAGTTTGCATATCCACAGATGATGCCATCTCTATTGCACTCCACACTGCCTTTTCACAGTCTAAAAACAAAAATCAGTCTTGGCTGATTTTCTTTGGATTTTCCCATGATGTCAAGCAAAGAGGCACTGAGTTTGAAGGTAGGCCTTGAAATACATCCACAGGTACACCTCCAATTGACTCAAATTATGTCAATTAGCCTATGAGAAGCTTCTAAAGCCATGACATCATTTTCTGGAATTTTCCAAGCTGCTTAAATGCACAGTCAACTTAGTGGATGTAAACTTCTGACCCACTGCAATTGTGATATAGTGGATCATAAGTGAAAGAATCTGTCTGTAAACAATTATTGGAAAAATGACTTGTGTCATGCACAAAGTAGATGTCCTAACCGACTTGCCAAAACTATAGTTGGTTAACAATATATTTGTGGAGTGGTTGAAAACCGAGTTTTAATGACTCCATCTTAAGTGTATGTAAACTTCTGACTTCAACTGTAACTGAACACCTATGTGAGAATGCTATTCATTGACTACAGCTCAGCGTTCAACACCATAGTGCCCTCAAAGCTCATCACTGAGCTAATGACCCTCGGACAAAACACCTCTCTCTGCAACTGGATCCTGGACTTCGTGACGGGCCACACTGATCCTCAACACGGGAAACCCTCAGTGATGCATGCTCAGTCCCCTTCTGTACTCTCTGTTCACTCATGACTGCATGGCCAGGCACGTCTTCAACACCATCATTAAGTTTGTTGATGACACAACAGTGGTAGGCCTGATCACCAACAATGATGAGACAGCCTATAGGGAGGAGGTCAGAGACTTGGTCAGAGACAAGGACAACAACCTCTCCCTCATCGGGATCAAAGCAAAGGCGATTATCGTGGACTACAGGAAAAGTATGAACCAGCATGTCCCCATTCTCATTGATGGGCCTGTAGTGGAGCAGGTTGACAGCTTCAAGTTCCTTGGTGTCCACATCACCAACAAACTAACATGGTCCAAGCACACCAAGACAGCCGTGAAGAGGGAAAGACAAAACCTATTCCCTCACAGGAGACTGAAAATATTTGTCATGGGTCCTCAGATCCTCAAAAGGTTTAAAGCTGCACCATCGAGAGCATCCTGGCAGGTTGCATCACTGCTTGGTATGGCAACTGCTCGGCCTCCGACCGCAAGGCACTACAGAGGGTAGTGCGTACGGCCCAGCACTCCCGCACCTCAGATTCCTTGAGCAGACCAGCCACCACCGGCCTGAGGAGAGACACTTGGAACTAGGGGTTAATACGGTAATCAGGGGGAGCTGTAACCTATAACAAACCTTGTTCAGTCTCCTCAGGACTTTAAATGGCCCCACAAACTGCGGACCCAGCTTCCGGCAGGGCAGGCGGAGGGGCAGGTTTCGGGTCTAGAGTCAGACCCGGTCCCCCAGCGTGAACACCGGGGCCTCACTGCGGTGGCGGTCGGCGCTCGCCTTCTGTCGCCTGATGGCCCGTTGCAGGTGCACATGGGCAGTGTCCCATGTCTCCTCTGAGCGCCGAAACCACTCATCCACCACAGGTGCCTCGATCTGGCTCGGATGCCACAGTGCCAGAACCGGCTGAAAACCTAGTACGCACTGGAAAGGAGAAAGGTTAGTGGAGGAGTGGCAAAGTGAGTATTGGGCCATCTCTGCCCAGGGGATAAAAGCCACCCACTCCCCCAGCCGGTCCTGGCAGTAGGACCGCAGAAACCTGGTTAACTCTCTCCACCTGCCCGTTACTCTCGGGGTGAAAACCTGAGGTAAGGCTGACTGAGACCCCCAGATGTTCCATAAATGCCCTCCAGACCCTGGACGTGAACTGGGGACCCCGATCAGAAACTATATCCTCAGGCACCCGTAGTGCCCGGAAGACGTGTGTGAACAGGGCCTCCGCAGTCTAGAGGGCCGTAGGGAGACCGAGCAAAGGAAGAAGACGGCAGGACTTAGAATACCGATCCACAATGACCAGGATCGTGATGTTTCCCTGTGACGGAGGAAGATCCGTCAAGAAATCCACCGATAGGTGTGACCACGGCCGTTGTGGAATGGGTAGGGGTTGTAATTTCCCTCTGGTTAGGTGTCTAGGTGCCTTGCACTGGGCGCACAACTGGGCAGGAGGAAATATTAACCCTCACGTCCTTAGCCAAAGGAGACCACCATTACTTCCCACTAAGACAGCGCACTGTCCGACCGATGCCAGGATGACCAGAGGAGGATGACGTGTGGACCCAATAGATCAAACGGTCGCGGACAGCAGACGGTACGTATAGACGCCCAACTGGACACTGGGGGGGAGTGGGCTCTGTATTTAACGCCCACTCGATGTCCACGTCCAGCTCCCACACCACCGGTGCCACTAGGCAAGAAGCCGGAAGTATCAAATCAAATCAAATCAAATTTATTTATATAGCCCTTCGTACATCAGCTGATATCTCAAAGTGCTGTACAGAAACCCAGCCTAAAACCCCAAACAGCAAGCAATGCAGGTGTAGAAGCACGGTGGCTAGGAAAAACTCCCTAGAAAGGCCAAAACCTAGGAAGAAACCTAGAGAGGAACCAGGCTATGTGGGGTGGCCAGTCCTCTTCTGGCTGTGCCGGGTGGAGATTATAACAGAACATGGCCAAGATGTTCAAATGTTCATAAATGACCAGCATGGTCGAATAATAATAAGGCAGAACAATTGAAACTGGAGCAGCAGCACAGTCAGGTGGAAGTTGAAACTGGAGCAGCAGCATGGCCAGGTGGACTGGGGACAGCAAGGAGTCATCATGTCAGGTAGTCCTGGGGCATGGTCCTAGGGCTCAGGTCAGTTGAAACTGGAACAGCAGCATGGCCAGGTGGACTGGGGACAGCAAGGAGTCATCATGTCAGGTAGTCCTGGAGCTCAGGTCCTAGGGCTCGGGTCCTCCGAGAGAGAGAAAGAAAGAGAGAAGGAGAGAATTAGAGAACGCACACTTAGATTCACACAGGACACCGAATAGGACAGGAGAAGTACTCCAGATATAACAAACTGACCCCAGCCCCCGACACATAAACTACTGCAGCATAAATACTGGAGGCTGAGACAGGAGGGGTCAGGAGACACTGTGGCCCCATCCGAGGTCACCCCGGACAGGGCCAAACAGGAAGGATATAACCCCACCCACTTTGCCAAAGCACAGCCCCCACACCACTAGAGGGATATCTTCAACCACCAACTTACCATCCTGAGACAAGGCTGAGTATAGCCCACAAAGATCTCCGCCACGGCACAACCCAAGGGGGGCGCCAACCCAGACAGGATGACCACAACAGTGAATCAACCCACTCAGGTGACGCACCCCCTCCAGGGACGGCATGAGAGAGCCCCAGTAAGCCAGTGACCCAGCCCCTGTAATAGGGTTAGAGGCAGAGAATCCCAGTGGAAAGAGGGGAACCGGCCAGGCAGAGACAGCAAGGGCGGTTCGTTGCTCCAGAGCCTTTCCGTTCACCTTCCCACTCCTGGGCCAGACTACACTCAATCATATGACCCACTGAAGAGATGAGTCTTCAGTAAAGACTTAAAGGTTGAGACCGAGTTTGCGTCTCTGACATGGGTAGGCAGACCGTTCCATAAAAATGGAGCTCTATAGGAGAAAGCCCTGCCTCCAGCTGTTTGCTTAGAAATTCTAGGGACAATTAGGAGGCCTGCGTCTTGTGACCGTAGCGTACGTGTAGGTATGTACGGCAGGACCAAATCAGAGAGATAGGTAGGAGCAAGCCCATGTAATGCTTTGTAGGTTAGCAGTAAAACCTTGAAATCAGCCCTTGCTTTGACAGGAAGCCAGTGTAGAGAGGCTAGCACTGGAGTAATATGATCAAATTTTTTGGTTCTAGTCAGGATTCTAGCAGCCGTATTTAGCACTAACTGAAGTTTATTTAGTGCTTTATCCGGGTAGCCGGAAAATAGAGCATTGCAGTAGTCTAACCTAGAAGTGACAAAAGCATGGATTAATTTTTCTGCATCATTTTTGGACAGAAAGTTTCTGATTTTTGCAATGTTACGTAGATGGAAAAAAGATGTCCTTGAAATGGTCTTGATATGTTCTTCAAAAGAGAGATCAGGGTCCAGAGTAACGCCGAGGTCCTTCACAGTTTTATTTATATAAGTATGGGAGTGGGATCCATGGGCCGCTCCTCTGTGTCATACATCCGGGACAGTGCGTCTGCCTTAGCGTTCTGGGAACCTGGTCTGTAAGATAGGGTGAAAACAAAATGGACCAGGGTTCAGTCTCCTCGCCGCCCGGATGTACTCCAGATTGCGGTGGTCAGTCCAGATGAGGAAAGGGCGTTTAGCCCCCTCAAGCCAATGCCTCCACGCTTTCAGAGCCTTTACGGCAGCCAACAGCTCCCGGTCCCCCACATCATAGTTTCGCTCAACCGAGCAGAGCTTCTTCAAAAAGAAAGCACAGGGGCGGAGCTTTTGTGGCGTACCCGAGTGCTGAGACAGCACAGCTCCTATCCCAGCCTCAGACGCATCCACCTCCACTATAAATGCAAAGGAGGGATCAGGATGAGCCAGCATGGGAGCCGAGGTAAACAGAGCCTTCAGGTGACGAAAAGCCCTGTCCGCCTCAGCTGTTCACTGCAGTCGCACCGGTCCCCCCTTAAGCAAAGAGGTAATGGGAGCTGCTTCCTGACCAAAGCCCCGATAAACCTCCGGTAGTAGTTGGCAAACCCTAAGAACCGCTGCACCTCCTTTACCGTGGTTGGAGTCGGCCAATTACGCACGGCTGAAATGCGGTCACTTTCCATCTCCAACCCTGACGTGGAAAGGCGGTACCCTAGGAAGGAGATGGACTGTTGGAAGAACAGACATTTCTCAGCCTTGACGTACAGATCATGCTCCAACAGTCGACCAAGACCCTGCGCACCAGGGACAATGTCGTCGATATACACCACTACACCCTGCCCGTGCTGGTCCCGGAAAATATTGTCTACAAAGGCCAGGAAGACTGATGGAGCATTCATCAACCCGTACGGCATGACAAGGTACTCATAGTGCCCAGAGGTGGTACTAAATGTTGTCTTCCACTCATCCCCCGCCCGGATATGCACCAGATTGTAAGCGCTCCTGAGATCCAATTTTGTGAAAAAGCACGCCCCGTGCATTGACTCGATCGCACCGGCTATGAGAGGCAGCGGGTAACTGCACCTCACAGTGATCTGATTGATACCTCGTAGTCAATACACGGGCATAAAACTCTGTCCTTCCTCTTCACAAAAAGGAAACTCGAGGAGGCAGGTGAAGTAGAATGCTGAATGTATCCCTGCCCAGAGATTCGTGACACATGTTTCCATAGCCTCCGTCTCCTCCTGTGACATGGGATACACGTGACTCCTGTGAAGTGCTGCGTCTACCAGAAGATTTATCGCACAATCCCCCCGTCGATGGGGTGGTAGTTGAGCCAAATCGGCATATTCAGAGAGGATGTGCACGGTAGAGACATGGTCTGGACTCTCCACCGTAGTCGCACCGATGGAAACACCTACACACCTCCCTGAGCACTTACGTGACCATTCCTTGAGAGCCCTCTGTTGCCACGAAATAGTGGGGTCATGATAGGCCAACCAGGGAAGGCCCAGCACCACGGGAAATGCAGGAGAATCAATAAGGAAGATCCTAATTCTCTCCTCATGACCCCACTGCGTTATCATACATAGTGGAGCGGTGGCCTCCCTAATCAGCCCTGACCCTAATGGATGACCATCTAAGGCGTGCACAGGGAAGGGCATATCAACAGGAACAATAGGGATCTCCTGTGCAAATGAACAGTCAATAAAGTTGTATGCTGGGAATGCGTGGAAAACTCTATGAACAGGAAATTCGATAAACACAAACATGTGAGCAACAGGGAGCTCTTGGTGAGTTTGGTGCCTACTCACCTGGGGTGGTCCGACAGTGCCCTGCCTGCTGCCTCAACTCCCTTGGGAACCTCCCCAGCACCTACCAGCAGTGTGCCCTCTGCGGCCACAGGTGGTGCAGGGAAAAGCCCCCCCTCCGGTCCCCCACAGCGCAGCACCTCCTAGCTCCATAGGTTTCGGATCGGAGGTGCTGGGGGATGGAACTGACGAACCCCGATCCGGACATCGGCGGGTGGCCAACAGGATGTCCAGCCGGATGTATAGGTCCACCAGCTGGTCGAATGTAAGGGTGGTGTCCCTGCAGGCCAGCTCCCAATGAACATCCTCTCGTAGCCTACACCGGTAGTGGTCGATCAGGGCCCTGTCATTCCATCCCGCGCCGGCACCGAGCCAGCAGCCAGGGTTCGGAAGTCCAGTGCAAAGTCTTGTGTGCTCCACATCCCCTGTCTGAGATGAAACAAGCGTTCCCCCACCGCTCTACCCTCAGGTGGATGATCAAAGACCGCCCGGAAGCGGCGGGTGAAATCCTCATAGTGGCCCGACGCCGCGTCGTCCTTTCCCCTGACGGCGTTGGCCCACTCAAGTGCTGTCCCGAATAGACAGGAGATGAGGGCGGACACACTCTCGCGTCCCAAAGGAGCCGGGTGGACGGTCGCCAGGTAGAGCTCCAGCTGCAGTAAAAAGCCCTGGCACCCGGCAGTCGTCCCATCATATTCCCTCATGAGCGCAAGCCGAATCTCACTGGGTCCAGGTGAAGTAGGGGTGGACAGTGTTGTGGGTTGGTGTGGTGATGATGGGGTTGCTGGAAAACCCGCTCTCTCCCATCGCTCCATGGTTTGCAGCACGCGATCCATGGCTGTGCCGAGATTTTGCAACATGGTCGCGTGCTGCTGGACGTGCTCCTCCACAGGAAAAGGAGGGCTGGGTGCACCTGCTGACTCCATTCGTGTTTCTGTCAAGTGTCTAGGTGATGCAGGTGAGGCGGAGTCAGGCGCAGGACACAGAGATGAGTATATTCCGTAACTTTACTCAAGAACAAAACAATATTCCAAGAGACAAATAGTCCAGCTCACAAAATATAGACAACTAAACATGAACAAACACACACAAAACCATGGGGGAACCCGAGGGTTAAATAGGGAACAATAATTACGGAATGGAAACCAGGTGTGTACAATAAAGACAAAAACACAGGGAAAATGAAACGTGGATCGGTGTTGACTAGAAAACCGGCGAAGTCGACCGCCGAACGCCCAAACAAGGAGAGGGACCAACATCGGCGGAAGCCGTGACAACCTACATGTACATATTACCTCAATTACCTCGACACCGGTGCCCCGCACATTGACTCTGTACCGGTACCCCCTATGTAGAGTCTCGCTATTGCTATTTACTGCTGCTCTTTAATTATTTGTTATTCTTATCTCTAACTTTTTTCTATTTTTTTTGTTTGTTGTGGGTATTTTCTTTAAACCTCATTGTTGGTTAAGGGCTTGAAAGAAAGCATTTCACTGTAAGGTGAAATACCTGATGTATTTGGCGCATGTGACAAATACAATTTGATTTGATCTGGATTCGTTTTTGCTTTCATGCCATGACTCCAGTCCACTTACTGTTATCCCAACCATGGAGCCTCATCGAAATAGCAACAAGCAATTCTGTGAAAATTGTATTTAATCAGAAGCCACTGACAGATTTCTGGATAGGTCTGCGCTCAGAGTATTGGCAAATCGTGCTCTTAAAACGCTGATGCCCTTTGCAACCACGTACCTATTTGAGAGTGGATTCTCGGCCAGCAACTAGCATGAAAACAAAATACAAGCACAGACTGTGTGTGGAAAATGACCTGTGGTGAGTGATTCACAATTTTTGTATGTAAGATGGCTAAATAAAGAGCAAAATGTTAATTATTATTGTATTATTATTTGTGCCCTGGTCCTACAAGAGCTTTTTGTCACTTCCCACAAGCCGGGTTGTGACAAAACCTCACACTCATTATTATGTTTAATAAATGTATCGTATAGTATGTGTGGCAGGCTTATAATGATGGCAAAAAAACATTGAAGAGTGCGCTGACCCTGGTACTAGAGGGGGTAAGCAGCTGGAGGTTGAATGTTTGAAGGGTATGGGACTATAAAAAGTTTTAGAACCACTGCTCTAGAGTCTAGACAATCCTATCTGCCAATCAGGGCTGTGTATGTAAATATATTTACATTTGTATCAACACGCCCACACAATCAGACTGAGCATTTCAACGGCAATTACAGGCTCAATGAAATGATCAAAAATCATTTTGGATTTTATGAAATAAATACACACACAGTGATTTATTTGAAATGTATTAGTGATGATTTAAAAATAAAAGGACTGCATGGGGTCTCTAAGGCTTAACACCAGGGCTTTTAATTCATCAAAATTATGATTCTTAATAATACAGCATAAACCTTGGATTGTAGTCTAATTGTGATGTCAAGGATGTGGGCTACAAACGTTGAGGCAGATCTGAGAGAGTTGCTATCTAATCTATCTTGATTAATGTCTTGTTGTTTAATATTTATAGCTTCTTCATAATGCGTCTTGGACTGTGTATGAATAGTTTGACCTACAGTACGAAACCCCAGTCAGCATTATTTAAATCTTCCCTAGGAAATTTAAATGAGCCTCATGATTTACATAAATTCACAAAAAAAAAACTGCAAGCCTCTTTCTCTCTCTTAAATCTCACACCTAAACTATAGCCTACTGTAGCCTATCAAAACAAATGTCCTTGTTGGAAATGTTCACTTTTTCGTTGAATAATCAAATTCTCCTTCTGCAAGAGAATTTTACTCCTGCAACAAAACTGGTCAAATTAAGATCAAACATCTATATGTGTGGGGTAGACAATATTCATTAAAGTCTTCACTTTTTTTAAACCTTCACTCTTTGTGCCATGATGTGTGATTCATTTTCCTAGATCATTGCCATTTACTCAGTGAGACAATTATTACGTTTGTATTATGTTCTTGCGGTATTTCGCAGCATCCCGTGACTTTCCAGCATTGTATTACCAGCTTTTCAGCCAAAGTTATGAAAAAGGTGAAAGAGTCGACATAACAATTCAAATTGGAAACAAGACAGGAGGCAGTGTCTAGTGTTCAAAGAGATTGGTCTATTTTGTGCTTTTATGTTCTTGCTCAGTTAAAATGCTGTTGTTTTGTTGTCCCTTTATCTTTTTCAGATAGTCATCTTTCCATTTCAACCCATTGTTCTCCATTGTTGAAATGGTTTTTGAGGCAGATTTAAGTTCATTTTTTTAGGCTTAAGGTGGTAGCACTCCCCCACTAGTGTCCTCAGGTTGACTGACATATTCAGAGGACTAAGACATCATGAGTGATAACACCCGACTTGGCATGTTTCACATTCTGCGTGATCCACGAAATCCTCTATTTCAGGGTTTTATCCCAAGCCAAGCCCTTCTTCCCTGTCTCATGGTTTTCCATATCCTTACAGTGACATCAATTTGTCTTTTACACCTCTGCCTTTCCTCCAATTGTCTTGCCACCGTGTGTCTCTTCAGAAACTGAGCAGAGGAGAAGAATATTATTCTCTCAATCAGATTGATATTTGCATCGATTGCGGTATTGGTCCAAATAGCATTTAACTAACTGTCGTGAAGACGATCACACAGCAGAGTGATTTGAAGAGTACCTGTCTAGATGACACGATAATGTACTCATGCAAATATTGTCTCTTTTTCCCTCCTACAGCTTTTACCGACAGATCCCCCAAAGAAGCCAGACCCAGTCACTTCAGAAACAGTCGTATTCTGGGGACTGCGGTTATGGCAAGTCATTGGTATCTTCTCTATGTTTATTCTAGCAGTCAGTAAGTATTTCTCTAAACCTGTCATAGTAGTATATCTGCCAGACATTCAAGACTATTTATGAAATTAATATTTACATAAATATACAAATGCCTAGGATGTTCACATCAATCCTCCATCTTCCAATTCCAATTTATATAAATCACATTAGTAAAATGAATGTACAAATTTGTCCATCAGTCAAGGTACAATGCTTCGGCTCAGCTATTTGTCTGCATAGTCCAACTAGTTTGCATACCGCACAGATAGATCGCATGAGACATGGAAATGCATATACTTTGCTGAATTGTCATGATGGTTATTGTGAGGGAGGGCTCCAAATGGTCATGGTATTGTCGGTTTATGTTTGTTTTATCGACCACATGATGCATGGTTCAATAAGGGGAGGAGGAGGACAACAGTACACAAGACAAAAATGACATGCTATTTTAGTCCTAACTCATCGGACGTCTAAACAGTAATAACACAACCATGTCATGACAGAGACCGAATCAACAAAAAGGAAAGTAGTCTGATAATATCTGATATTGAAGTGTCACTATACAGTAATATACAGTGAATTCCAAAAGTATTGGGACAGTGGTCATTTTTTTCATTGTTGTTTTGGCTCTGTACTCCAGAACTTTGGATTTGAAATGATAGTCCTAAATGAATCGTGAACAATGATGAGTGAGAAAGTTAGACGCACAAATATCATACCCCGAAGACATGCTAACCTCTCACCATTACAGTTATATGGGAGGTTGGCATTTTTTTGGGGGGGGGTATGATATTTGTGCAGCTATAACCTTCTCACTCATCATTATTCATTCAGGATTATCCGTAAACATGGTAGCATCCACATGAATGTAGAAGTGTTTAGAACCATATTCTCTTCTTATTCACAATAAAAGTGACTCCAAAATGGCACAATACATTATTTAACATACATTTCTATTGGGCACAAAATAATTTGAAACACAACCAAAACAAACAGCAAATGCATCCAACAAGTTTGTAGAGACACAACCTTGATGTAGTCATTGCAGGCTAAGAACGTGGGACCAGATACTTCACTTTTGACTAAGTGAATTTGTCCCAATATTTTTGGCCCCTTCAAATGAAGGGATGTATCATTTAAAATCCAAAGTGCTGGAGTACAGAGCCAAAGCAACACAAAAAAATTGTTCACTGTCCAAGTACTTTGTAGCCCACTGTAAATGCTAATAGCTGTAAAACTGTTATGTGACAGTAGTGTCTAGTTCAATACATATCCATTTGTACTTCAGATACAAGCAAATAATATTCCACATGGGAAATACATTTTTCTTTTATCTCTCTCTTTCTCGCCCACCTTCTCCATTTGCAAGTCATCACCCTATGCTGCATCTTCAAATGCCGTATCCCCAGGACGAAGAAGGAGATTGAGGCGCGACATGCTCAGAGAGTAGCAGCTAAGGACTACGCCAACACACTGGAGACTGTGCCTCCTCTCAACGAGCTCACAGAGATCCCAGGAGGTAAGTGATGCACTTCTCAGACCCTCTCTACCTCAACAACAGTGTGATGCACATTTTAGGACATCCCTGCTCCCTATGACAAAAGTCCCTAGGACCTAGGTGTGGTGTACATTTTAGGACATCCCTTCTGCCTATGGCAGAAGTCCCTGCGAGGTAGGTGTGGTGTACATTTTAGGACATCCCTACTCCCTATGACAAAAGTCCTTACTCTCAACGTCCTATGAACTTTAGCACTTTTAAAATCCACAGCAAGGCTAGATTAAAGTGTGAGACTTATTTTTGAATTTATAACATTTACCTTCCATTAGTAAGCACCTCAACTAGAGATGTGTGCACCTTTTATTTACTTACTCTACTCTTAAGAACTACCCTGTGTTTGATTTCAGATAGTTTTTCAAAGGAGAGTAGACAGGGAACTGCTGGGCGAGTTTTATATGCTATTGATGAAATGTCACCTGCTAGGCCTTTTGATAAAGCAGGAGATCAATAGTGGCTTGACACGGTTTTAACATGAATGGGCCCCTGACAGCTTTTGTATTCATTAGTTTGAATGTTTCTCTCAGATTTCATCACATTATGCTAATGGGTCAACACACTCTAACCATGCAGAGCTAAGATATATTTTTCTCTTATTTCCGACGGATAACACAGATCTTTGGATGCAACCAGTGTTTTGAATTAGTTTAATGTGGCATATTTCCCTGTCTTATATGATTGAAGATGTAGATTGAGTCAACATACTCAAATAAATAGTCTTGTCCTCACAGGGTGATAAAAAAAAACCTCTCTGGTAAAATACAGTAAATTATACTCTGAGTGTACAAAACATTAGGAACACATTCTCTTTCCATAGACATAGACTGACACGGTGAGTTCAGGTGAAATCTCTGATCCCTTATTGATGTCACATGTTGAATCCACATCAATCAGTGTAGATGAAGGGGAGGAGACAGGTTAAATAAGGATATTTAGACCTTAAGACAATTGAGACATGGATTGTTTGTATGTGCCATTCAGAGGGTGAATGGGCAAGACAAATAATTGATCAGTTTGTACCAGTTTGAGTGTGTCAAGAACTGCAATGCTGCTGGGTTTCCTGTGTGTATCAAGAATGGTCCACCAGCCAAAGGACATCCAGCCAACTTGACACAACAGTGGGAAGCATTGGAGTCGAAATGGGCCAGTGAAATGCTTTCGACACCTTGTAGAGTCCATACCCAGACAAATTGAGGCTGTTCTGAGGGCAAAAGTGGGTGCAGCTCAATACTACCAAGGTGTTCCTAATGTTTTGTACACTGTGCATAAATAATATATGCCATTTAGCACACACTTTTGTCAAAAGCGACTTATACCATGCCCAGTGCTCTTTGGTGCGCGCGAGCAGTGTGGGTGCAATGATTGAATAACATGTATGTGTACATTTATTTTGCAACGCCTGAGCACGCGACGCTAGCGGTGTGGTCAGCATGTTAGTCATGCGTGCAACCATTTAACAGATGGGTGGTCCCGGAAATCGATCCAACTATCCTGATGTTGCAAGCAACATGCTCTACCAACTGAGCTACAGCGGACCACAGGAATATAGGATATCTAAACTTCCATTGGCTTTACAGTAGCTTTAATTATAGGGCCTCTATGTCAGTGTCGGTCTCTTCCTTTTCAACGGTTCTAACTTTCATGCCTTCTCTTTGACTTCTTCCTCCTTCAATCTTTCATCTTCCAACCCTATCCCCTCCCTTTGACCTGCACCTTCCTCTCCAAACCCTTTCTTTCATCCTCTCTTCCTTGAGTTATTCCCTTTCCTTCCTCCACCTCCCTCTTCATCCTCCCTATTTTCCTCCCTCTCTCTCCTCCCTGACCTCTTTGTACCCTCCACCCCCCCCCCTCCTCCCTCTCTTCCTCTTCATCCTATCCCTCCAGCTCTCCCGGACACTGTGTCCCTCTCGACGGTCTCTGAGCAGGTCCAGGCTCGCAGCGCCAGCAGCAGCCAGCTCCCAGTGGTGAGAGAGGAGGAGGAGCTCACTGGCCCCCTCACTCAGCCCGAGACGGGATGACATTCCTCCCTCCTTCTCCTCTCTCCTTTCCCCCACACTCAGCCTGAGACTGGATTAACCTCCCTTCTTCTCCTCTTCTCACCTTCCCTCTCTCCACATTCCTATTTATATTCTGACAAAGAGGGCTATCCACTAGAGGGAACATTGGAACATGCAGCTCAGGATTCAGTAAATCACAGAAAAGCATTGAATAGTTGAATACAATAGTTAACTTAATAGATCAGCGTTCATCGCTACTTCCTAGAAAGAATGGCATTGACATTGTGGAGAATCTTGCCTGCTGAAGAGTAATAGTTGCATGTGTTACATACTTCAAATGCTCTTTGTTGATATACTCATCCTTGTCGATAATACATTGATTGTACATTGGACACAGAACTGCAAATGTGGATGATGAAAAAGTAGAGATGAATCCTAAGGCTTCTGACGTTGATGATGCATGCCTACGGCTGTCACTCGTTGTTTATTCATTTCTCTCTTTCTCCTTCTCTGACTCAATCTGTAATCTTGACTTTGTATAAACACATCTATGATCTTTTATGTAAGCTTATACAGTAACGCCAATGACAACCAACCCTGGTCCTGGAGAGCTACAAGTTACACAGGCTTTTCTTTCTCAACCTTGCACCAACAATGTCTTAATTATTAGTTGAATCACATGTTTTAGTATGGAGGGGGGAAAAAATGCCTGCACACCATGTCAAGTTCATCCACGTCTAAGGTTGGGGGTCACTGACATACTGTACTTGTCATTTATCTCTGTCTTTCTGTCTGATCCAGGTGGGTGTGTTTCTGTCCATGCCATCTGTCCTCTTGAAGTATCACACAGGCTTACATTGACATACATAGGTCTGGAATATCAAATCAAATTTGATTTGTCACATGCCCCGAATACAACAGGTGTAAACCTTACAGTGAAAATGCTAACTTACAAGCCCTTAATCAACAATGCAGTTTTAAGAAAAACAAGTGTTAAGTTAAAAAAAAAATAGATGAGTAAAAAATGTAAATAAATAGTTAAAGAGCAGCGGTAAAAATAACAGTAGCGAGGCTATATACAGGGGGTACCAGTACAGAGTCAATGTGGAGGCTATATACAGGGGGTACCAGTACAGAGTCAATGTGGAGGCTATATACAGGGGGTACCAGTACAGAGTCAATGTGGAGGCTATATACAGGGGTACCGGTACAGAGTCAATGTGGAGGCTATATACAGGGGGTACCAGTACAGAGTCAATGTGGAGGCTATATACAGGGGGTCCCAGTACAGAGTCAATGTGGAGGCTATATACAGGGGGTACCAGTACAGAGTCAATGTGGAGGCTATATACAGGGGTACCAGTACAGAGTCAATGTGGAGGCTATATACAGGGGGTACCGGTACAGAGTCAATGTGGAGGCTATATACAGGGGTACCAGTACAGAGTCAATGTGGAGGCTATATACAGGGGTACCAGTACAGAGTCAATGTGGAGGCTATATACAGGGGGTACCGGTACAGAGTCAATGTGGAGGCAATATACAGGGGTACCGGTACAGAGTCAATGTGGAGGCTATATACAGGGGGTACCGGTACAGAGTCAATGTGGAGGCTATATACAGGGGGTACCGGTACAGAGTCAATGTGGAGGCTATATACAGGGGTACCAGTACAGAGTCAATGTGGAGGCTATATACAGGGGGTACCAGTACAGAGTCAGTGTGGAGGCTATATACAGGGGTACCAGTACAGAGTCAATGTGGAGGCTATATACAGGGGTACCAGTACAGAGTCAATGTGGAGGCTATATACAGGGGTACCAGTACAGAGTCAATGTGGAGGCTATATACAGGGGGTACCAGTACAGAGTCAATGTGGAGGCTATATACAGGGGTACCAGTACAGAGTCAGTGTGGAGGCTATATACAGGGGGTACCAGTACAGAGTCAATGTGGAGGCTATATACAGGGGTACCAGTACAGAGTCAATGTGGAGGCTATATACAGGGGTACCGGTACAGAGTCAATGTGGAGGCTATATACAGGGGTACCGATACAGAGTCAATGTGGAGGCTATATACAGGGGGTACCAGTACAGAGTCAATGTGGAGGCTATATACAGGGGTACCAGTACAGAGTCAATGTGGAGGCTATATACAGGGGTACCAGTACAGAGTCAATGTGGAGGCTTTATACAGGGGGTACCGGTACAGAGTCAGTGTGGAGGCTTTATACAGGCGGTACCGGTACAGAGTCAGTGTGGAGGCTATATACAGGGGGTACCAGTACAGAGTCAATGTGGAGGCTATATACAGGGGGTACCGGTACAGAGTCAATGTGGAGGCTATATACAGGCGGTACCAGTACAGAGTCAATGTGGAGGCTATATACAGGGTGTACGGTACAGAGTCAATGTTGAGGCTATATACAGGGGTACCAGTACAGAGTCAATGTGGAGGCTATATACAGGGGGTACCAGTACAGAGTCAATGTGGAGGCTATATACAGGGGGTACCAGTACAGAGTCAATGTGGAGGCTATATACAGGGGGTACCAGTACAGAGTCAATGTGGAGGCTATATACAGGGGTACCAGTACAGAGTCAATGTGGAGGCTATATACAGGGGGTACCAGTACAGAGTCAATGTGGAGGCTATATACAGGGGTACCAGTACAGAGTCAATGTGGAGGCTATATACAGGGGGTACCGGTACAGAGTCAATGTGGAGGCTATATACAGGGGTACCAGTACAGAGTCAATGTGGAGGCTATATACAGGGGTACCAGTACAGAGTCAATGTGGAGGCTATATACAGGGGTACCAGTACAGAGTCAATGTGGAGGCTATATACAGGGGGTACCGGTACAGAGTCAATGTGGAGGCTATATACAGGTGCTACCAGTACAGAGTCAATGTGGAGGCTATATACAGGGGGTACCGGTACAGAGTCAATGTGGAGGCTATATACAGGGGGTACCGGTACAGAGTCAATGTGGAGGCTATATACAGGGGTACCGGTACAGAGTCAATGTGGAGGCTATATACAGGGGGTACCGGTACAGAGTCAATGTGGAGGCTATATACAGGGGTACCGGTACAGAGTCAATGTGGAGGCTATATACAGGGGGTACCGGTACAGAGTCAATGTGGAGGCTATATACAGGGGGTACCGGTACAGAGTCAATGTGGAGGCTATATACAGGGGTACCGGTACAGAGTCAATGTGGAGGCTATATACAGGTGGTACCGGTACAGAGTCAATGTGGAGGCTATATACAGGGGTACCAGTACAGAGTCAATGTGGAGGCTATATACAGGGGGTACCAGTACAGAGTCAATGTGGAGGCTATATACAGGGGGTACCGGTACAGAGTCAATATGGAGGCTATATACAGGGGGTACCGGTACAGAGTCAATGTGGAGGCTATATAGTACAGTCAATGTGGAGGCTATATACAGGGGGTACCGGTACAGAGTCAATGTGGAGGCTATATACAGGGGTACCGGTACAGAGTCAGTGTGGAGGCTATATACAGGGGGTACCGGTACAGAGTCAATGTGGAGGCTATATACAGGGGGTACCGGTACAGAGTCAATGTGGAGGCTATATACAGGGGGTACCGGTACAGCGTCAATGTGCAAGGGTACAGGTTAGTCAAGGTAATTGAGGTAACATGTACATGTAGGTAGAGTTAAAGTGACTATGCATAGATAATAATCAGAGAGTTGCAGCCGCGTAAAATAGGGGAGGGGAGGGGGGGGGGCAATGCAAATAGTCTGGGTAGCAATTTGATTAGCTGTTCAGGAGTCTTATGGCTTTGGGGTAGAAGCCTTTTGGACCTAGACTTGGCGCTCAGCTACCGCTTGTCGTGCGATAGCAGAGAGAACAGTCTATGACTAGAATGGATGGAGTCTTTGACCATTTTTAGGGCCTTCCTCTGACACCTCCTGGTTCAGAGGTCCTGGATGGCAGGAAACTTGGCCCCAGTGATATACTGGGCCATACGCACTACCCTCTGCAGTGCCTTGTGGTCGGAGACCGAGCAGTTGCCTTACCAAGCAGTGATGCAACCTGCCAGGATGCTCTCGATGGTGCAGCTGTAGAACATTTTGAGGATCTGAGGACCCATGCCAAATCTTTTCAGTCTCCTGTGGGGGAATAGGCTTTGTCGTGCCCTTTTCACGACTGTCTTGGTGTGTTTAGAACATAATAGTTTGTTGGTGATGTGGACACCAAGGAACTTAAAGCTCTCAACCTGCTCCACAACAGCTCGGTCCTCCTTTTCCTGTAGTCCACAATCCTCTCCTTTGTCTTGATCACGTTGAGGGAGAGGTTGTTATTCTGGCACCACAAGGTCAGGTCTCTGACCTCCTCCCTATAGGTTGTCTCATCATTGTCAGTGACCACAGTTGTGTCGTCGGCAAACTTAATGATGGTGTTGGAGCCGTGCCTGGCCATGTAGTCATGGGTGAACAGGGAGTATAGGAGGGGACTGTATTATTATTTTACAATCATTATGGATAAAATGTATTTTGGGACTGACTGTGTATTGTGGATTACTACCATAATGAGCGTGTCAGTCAGAGACAAGCTTAATCCATTAGAGAAATCATAGCCTATGTGAAAGAGTACATAATCTCACATCCAGCTGTATATTATAATGCAGCATCAGGGGATACTGGCGTTAATATGCATTTCTTTTCCGCAGCAAAACCTCTGCCGTGAACTTATAAGTATCAACCATGTGCTGAGAGAGAGAGAGCGAAAGGGAGAGAGAGCGAAAGGGAGAGAGAGCGAAAGGGAGAGAGAGCGAAAGGGAGAGAGAGCGAAAGGGAGAGAGAGCGAAAGGGAGAGAGAGACTGGAGAGAGCGAGAAAGAGGGTGTCTGGCATTTATAAAGGAAAAGGATAAACAGATATGTTTTATAATCGTGGAGACTCATGAACCCCACACAGCTGTTTACCCCTGGATTCATCCACAAGAGATAGTGAGTTCTCCAGCAAATAGTAAGTGTTTCAGGGCCGCCTTCCACTAATTAAGTAATGAGTGAAGTATGCCATTTAAAATATGCAACTCTGTAACGCCTGACCCGATAGCTATGTGCAAGTATTTGTGCAGAGAGTGTATGCGAATTTCCTGGCCATATAATCCAACATATTATTGAGAATATATTCAGTTAGAAACAGAAACAGTTATTACTATAATATGAATGAGTTATTACTATATACTTGTGGTTATTGCATCTCCTGATCAATAAGATTCCATTCTGGGCATTGACCACAATGTTTAACCCGAATAATTCATCCACAACAAAGTGTCTCTGAGAGCACTGACATAACGTCACCCGCAGATGTTTTACTCACCACTTTTACCTACATGACCTAAAAACCAACGTTGTTTCAGACAGCCTGGATAGAAGTGATCATGAGAAAGATAACGTCTGTGAGAACATTTGACATTCGTAGGAGATGGTAGAGCAAATACCGGACAGGAGGCTACACTGAGGGCGAGGACTAGGGACGTAGTGCAACTTCCCACCCCTCAATTCTTTGCCATATGGATAAAGCTATTAAAATGAAAAGTAGACATCGTTCCAGCACACGTTGATCATCTGTCATTGCTCTGAGTTGTGTCAGTTCTCCGGTGGCTCAAGAGCCTCCTGAGGCATGCTGTCAGACAGGGTCCACCGATGCAACCTTCTCACTTCCTCACACCTTTCCCTATACAGTAGGAGAGATGCAGGAAGGACGGACACGCACGCATACACGTGCACAAGGACAAACACACGCAGGCACACATGCATAGTCACAGATCCACACGAACACATTTCTTACACTTCTTAGTGCCACACAGAGGTGTAGGGTCATCTGGGAGAGATGACATGTTACCCCAGGAAAACCAACGCAGGTGTAAAAAGTCTCTACTTTACTCCAGGATACCCATTACGGGCGGCCGTATCTATAGAAACAAAGTTGCCATATTCATGTCAGGGGAATTTAGCTAAAAGTGTCAAGCCTATTTTCAATGCATCTCCTTGTTATTGTATTTCTATTTTAGTTGTTGTGTGTTCCACTTGGATTTAGTAGCGTCTATGAACAACATGATTATGAGGCCACGCATGTATGAAACCGTGTATACTTACTGTATTTCAAATGTATGTCGTTCCGTCCTTGTGATGTACTTGTCTATTCATGTTCTGTATTATGTCATGTTTTTTGTTTTCTGTGTACCCCAGGAAGAGTAGCTGCTGCTTTAGCAGTAGCTAATGGGGGGGAGCCTAATAAAATACTAATTCTGAGGGTTATTCTGGTTGCCAAACGATCTCCTCATGCAAAGAGGGGTCAGGAGTGTGAGTGTGTGCATGTTGCACCTCAGCCTCCGACGGACTGAACATCACCACCAGAGAGTGTGTTTTGTGTGAGAGTGTATCTTCTCGGATTGAGAAAATAACACCATCAGCGAGAGGAGTCGTAGCCTTGGGACGTCACAGCGGGATGGAGGACGATAAAGTGGTCACAATTGACATCAAGTGGCTTGACTCTATTTACACGGTAATTACATCGGCTGGTACAGTGGAACTGAACATGTGGGTGCAGGGTACACAGTGGATTGTATTTGACTGTTTGCGCAATTTGATGGATTTTGTAGTTCATTCATCTGAAATCTAAAGCAATAATTCTGGGGTGAGAGGAGGCGGCAATTCGTTTGAGTGTGTTCATGAATCTAAAATGACGTGTGTTACACATTCCACAGATGGGTATTACAGATAATAATTTCTAGTCCGAATTGAACAATGTACTTACTCTACCCTGTACCCATGTAAGGTACAGTATCAACACATAATTAATAGAGAGACTTGATGTGAAGTGTTACCCAAAAGGGTTATGTCTACACTCTCTAGTGCAATGTTTCCCAACTCCTGTTCTTGTGTGTGTTTCATTACCCTCAACAGCACACATTTTTTTTGTTGTGGCCCCAGACAACTTGTCAACTAATCACCAAGCCCTCAACGAGTTGAATCAGGCGAGCTTGTCTGGGGCTACAACAAAAAAATGTATGCTATTGGGGGTACTGGTGGACTCGAGTTGGGAACCACTGCTCTAGTGGTGATGTATAAAAGACAATGACCCCTGCTTCCCTAGACGCGGTTCCCTTGCCCGCCTGGTCTATTTAGTGTCTACAGATGTCTGCCCCTGCTACTGTACTAAGAAGGTGTGGTAAAAAGCAGTAGTACCATCTCCCTCTCAGCAGTGGTTCTCCCTAGAGCAGGAACTAGCACACTGAGGGGTTCACCATGGGTGTCATGGAGGGGAGGAAGGGAGGCATGGGGAGGAAATCCTCACAGCTCTCGATTGTGACAAGTGGGAGCTGTTGAATTTCTCATTGTAGAAGTCCTCTCATGCCTGGAGGGGATGTTGCAAGACACGCACACAGTCTCGGTCTTAATGCTGTTTGAAATGCTTGGTTGTAACTGATTGCATGTAAAACCTCTATCTCCAAATGATGTTTGCCTTAGAAAAAATAAAAAGATGTCCACATACATGTGTATGGATATGCTGGATTGTGGAAGGGATATACCCATCTACCTTCTCATTGATTTCCATATGTTTATAGATCTATTTGCTTTGCAGTAAAGTCTCATTCCTTGACTTGTGTTCACCTTACATTTCAGTTCGTTCTCAGAGGTAGAGCAAACAAAACAAACATGCATAGAACAAACATGGTTATTTTGATGTTGTGCAGTAGAGGCCATCTGGATTGGGATGTTTGTCATTATCAGTGGAGGGCAGCATGCCTATAGTCCTCCACAGCCTTCTGGTAGATTGACATTTTCATTCATCCAATATTTGTCGATTGCAAATCCCCATAATTTGTTTCCCAACCAGGCCAGTACACTTTATGAAACCACATTAGTAGAAAAAAATAGGCTGTGTTCATTAGAATGTAGAGAGACAGATGCACATTCATTACAATACTATGACCCACTTTGCCTGGATTCTATATTTTGCTCACCACATATTATTGCAGGAAGGGATCTTGATGATAACAAACGTTGTTGTCGCGGCCTCCAAGTGATTGTTTCCCCTTGTGCTTTTTTGTCCTTCCTCCAGCTGTAGTTGTGGAGAAAAAAGAAGAGGTGACAACAGTCTCGGGAAAAGTGGACGGTGAAAAGGGGGGGAAGAAGACCAAGGAGAAGAAAGAGGGAAAGGGTGCCAAGGAGGGAAAGGATGATGAAAAGGAGGGATCTGCTAACAAAAAAGGGGAAAAGGGAGAAAAAGGGGAAAAAGGGGGAGGAAAGAAAGGAGAAGCAAGTGAAGAAAAAGGGAAGAAGAGTAGAGAAGGGGAGAAAGGAGGAGGTGCAAAAGGAGGTGCTAAGGGGGGAGCCAAGAAACCTCCTTCGAAAAAGTAAACACTGGGTCAGAAACACAAATTGTGCTAAACAACTTTTCATAAGTAATTTTTTTAGTTGTCAATTTTGTATTATTATTTTTTTAATGATTGTATATAATGACAAAAAGTACATATTAACTATAAAACAATCTTTAACCCTTGTGTTGTCTTAAGGGACAAAAATTACACACCACTATTAACAGAAGAGAGAAGCCCCGAAATGATCTTTTTTCAACTTGAAATTTGATTACTTTTCCTAATAAAAAGTGAAACATTGTCTTTGTTCATATTTCCATGAAAGCTGTACACCACCAGTGTACAAAGATTGTCTTAGGGGCAATTTTGACCCTGCACCACACACACACACACACACACACACACACACACACACACACACGAGAAATTGAGATTGTGTACTACTGATTGAACTCAGACAAAACTAAAACGTTCTTGTGCATGTGCAGCATCTCCCCTCCACGTCCCCACACGACTCAAGTTCACAGACAAAATAAAAACAATTTCAGACAAAATTAACAACATTTCAGACAAAAGAAACATTTCTTGAAAGCATTCTTTACTAATGGGGAATGCAGTCAGAGGCTATAAAGGTGCTGCAGATGACAGTCCCCCCAGTTCTCTCTTTGCTGAAGCCATGAGTGCACGTTTCAGTGCCCAACAGGTCGTAGATTAGATTTTTTTCAGATGTCCAGGAGGAACAAGAGAACAATGATTTAGAAGAGGAGGAGGTATCTGAAGATGAAGATATGGAAGAATACAACCCAGAGCACGATGCATCACCTTCAGATGAAGAAGAATACAACCCAGAGCACGATGCATCATCTTCAGATGAAGAAGAATACAACCCAGAGCACGATGCATCATCTTCAGATGAAGAAGAATACAACCCAGAGCATAATGCATCATCTTCAGATGAAGAAGAATACAACCCAGAGCATAATGCATCATCTTCAGATGAAGAAGAATACAACCCAGAGCCACGATGCATCATCTACAGATGAAGAAGAATACAACCCAGAGCCACGATGCATCATCTTCAGATGAAGAAGAATACAACCCAGAGCACGATGCATCATCTACAGATGAAGAAGAATACAACCCAGAGCACGATGCATCATCTTCAGATGAAGAAGAATACAACCCAGAGCACGATGCATCATCTACAGATGAAGAAGAATACAACCCAGAGCACGATGCATCATCTACAGATGAAGAAGAATACAACCCAGAGCACGATGCATCATCTACAGATGAAGAAGAATACAACCCAGAGCACGATGCATCATCTACAGATGAAGAAGAAAATCCCCCAAGCTGAAAGTGAGACATTTTTGTCAAAGAACAGCAAAAGAACATGGTCATTGTCACCATATGACAACCAGGGCAGGGTGGCAGCACAAAATGTCATAAGGATGACTTCAGGGCACACAAGACATGCAGTTGCCCATGCCATCGCCTCAACATTCTACATGTTCATCACACCAGCCATCGAAAAAATGATCCTGGAGATTACAAATTTGGAGGGTTTCCATAAATATGGAGACAACTGGAAAAGGATGGATGAGATTGACCTGCGTGCCTACACAGGGCTGCTAATCTTAGGGAGTGTGTTTAGGTCCCAAGGCGAGGCCACATGTCGTCTCTGGGATGCAGCGAGTGGAAGGGTGATTTTCAGTGCCACGATGCCACTGAAAGTCTTTCACACTTTCTCAAGAATGCTACGATTTGATGAGTCAAGACCTGCAAGACGTGTGAGACAAACTGAGGTCTGGGAGAAGTGGGTGGAGCGTCTACCATACCTCTACAATCCTGGGCCTGAAGTAACAGTGTATGAGCAACTGGTTCCATCCATCTGTAATGTAAGTGATTGTCACTGTTCATTTTATTATGTACTGCTGTAATATCCTTGATTTATGTGATTGTTTTCTGTGACACTGATACTAATTACTGATAGTAATCTCTTTTGTCAAAAGGTCGCTGTCCTTTCAGGCAGTATATGCCCAGCAAGCCAGCAAAGTATGGCATCAAGATATGGGTGGCCTGTGACACACAATCCAGCTACGCTTGAAAGATGCAAGTCTACACAGGGAAGCCGACCAGTGGAGGACCGGAGAAGAACCAGGGGATACTGGTTGTGTTTGATGTGACAGATGGACTGAGGGGGCACAATGTCACGTGATAATTTCTTAACCTCTTATGAACTCAGCCAGCAGCTCCTGAAGAGGAATATTGCCATGGTTGGCACAGTTAGAAAGAACAAGCCTGAGCTCCCCCCTGCACTCCTCACAAAAAGGGGGAGAGAGGCATTCTCATTAAAGTTTTCCTTCACCCCCACCACCACTCTAATTTCTTACCTCCCAAAGAGGAACAAGAACGTGGTCCTTCTGAACACAGTGCACAAAACGGCTGATATCAGTGATCGTGAGGTCAGGAAGCCAGCCATCATCCTGGACTACAACCACAACAAAGGAGGCGTGGACAACCTGGACAAGGTGATTGGAACTTACAGCTGCAGGAGGATGACTGCCCGCTGTCCCCTGGTCATCTTCCATAACATCATTGATGTGTCCTCATACAATGCCATCGTGATATGGAACAAGATCAACCATACCTGGATGCCTGATAAGCAGAACAAGAGGAGGGTGTTCCTGGAGCAGCTGGGAAAGGCACTTGTAACCCCACACATTCAAAGACAGGAGCACCTGCCCCGCACAGCAGCCTCTGCAGCGCTTGTGGAAGTTGTTCAGGGAGCTGAATCTTGTCCTGATCCACCTGAGGCTGCAGTTGGGGCAGGCAAGAAGAGGAGATGCCAATTCTGCCCCCCAAAACAAATACTATGTGAGGCACATGTGAGAAATACATCTGCAAAGTCCATGCACACACACTTGCATGCTGTCCTACATGTGCTAATTAGAGTTGATTGATTTATGTTATTCACGTTTTTGTTATGTATCTATTATCTTATTTTATTCTTTTTTATTGTTGTTTATACACCTTGTGGGTGTGGGAAATGGTTAAAAAAATGGAGAAGACTAGCATTTTGTAGTTGAATTCCTCATTGTACAGTATATAAGAATATATCACTATGTTGCCAAAAATGTTACTTTGTTTCCCTTCAATAAAATGCATTCAAAACTACTTTCTGCACATTTCTTCTACTTTCTCAGGCTACACAAGTGCTATCTCTTGCTACAAAAAAAATATGTTTACTCCTACGCAGTAGATTTAGTAATAATAATAATAAACCTTTACTTTATTAAAGAATACAATTATGAAAAGGTGTGTTGTAAAAAAAAACCGAGTGGTGTCCACTGATTAAATGCAGTCTTTCTGCATTGTGAAGAGGGAAAACCCAGATATTCACAAAGTTTGTGATGAATTACAGGTTGTTTCTTCATGCTAAATAGATTTGGGGTTTAAAATTCAATGAAGCTGCTTTATTTTAGGGGTTTAGTGAAGGCGGGTCATTTTTGACCCTTAGGACAAGGGGAGTATACAGAATGTTAAGACTGCACAAGGGTTAAACTGTATCTACTTACATTGTTCATGATCAACAAGAACATAATTAGTATGGGATTGGATTCATGGTGCAAATTCAATGGACACTTAAATCGACAGTAGAATTGTACATTTTAATGTCTTATTCACAATACAATGATGAACATCAAGACTGAAAAACATTTTCCTCTTAAACCCACGTTTACATTTACAACATTGACTTCACACAACCGACACGAAATCAACCAGGTACGGTGTCCTATTTCAAACAAAACAGTCACACCCTCTCCACACATGGCATATACAGTAGACTATTAACACAAAATACCAACTCCTATCTCTCTGAGGACAGATACATTTGCAATATGAGATAAATAAAAAAACAACGAAAATATCATAGGTGATTTTATATACTTTCATGAGAGGTAAAAAATAAAATAAAAAAAGTGTACAATATCTCTGTAAAGTAATGGCCTTTTTACATATCGAATTCAAAAACACAATCAATTTACATGATACAATCAATATGAAATGGAATAGGGTATTAAAGTGCGCATAAATCTAAAAATGTTTGTTTGAAATGATATTTTCCCATCAACACTGGTTCTAGTGTCGCCGCCTCCTAATCAAACAAGGACAGTTAAAGGCCAGACTAGCGTATCTACTATACACAATACTACCAAGCTTATTTACTAGTGGCATGTTCGTTGGCTGTAGGTGGGTGTAAGATAACCACTGTATAAGAAAATGTGGATATTCAACTTTATTTTTCATTTCCTTGTTGGCGTAGATGGCATCTTTTGGTAACAGGTTCTCTAATAGTATCCTTATATCACGCTTACATGTACAGTTGAAGTCGGAAGTTTACATACACTTACGTTGGAGTCATTGAAACTCATTTTTCCACCACTCCACACATTTCTTGTTCACAAACTATAGTTTTGGCAAGTCAGTTTGGACATCTAATTCGTGCATGACACAAGTAATTTTACAACAATTGTTTACAGACAGATTATTTCACTGTATCACAATTCCAGTGGATCAGAAGTTTACATACACTAAGTTGACTGTGCCTTTAAACAGCTTGTAAAATTCCAGAAAATTATGTCATGGCTTTAGATGCTTCTGATAGGCTAATTGACATCATTGAGTCAATTAGAGATGTACCTGTGGACCTTCAAACCCAGTGCCTCTTTGCTTGACATCATGGGAAAATCAAAAGAAAATCAGCCAAGACCTCAGAAAAAAATTGTAGACCTCCACAAGTCTGGTTCATCCTTGGGAGCAAATTCCAAAACGCCTGAAGGTACCACGTTCATCTGTACAAACAATAGTATGCAAGTATAAACACCACGGGACCACGCAGCAGATGCGTTCAGTCTCCTAGAAATGAATGTACTTTGGTGCGAAAAGTGCAAATCAACCTTGTGTAGATGCTGGAGGAAACAGGTACAAAAGTATCTATATCCACAGGAAAATGAGTCCTATATTGACATAACCTAAAAGGCTGCTCATCAAGGAAGAAGCCACTGCTCCAAAACCGAGATAAAAAACTGCACATGGGGACAAAGATCATACTTTTTGGAGAAATGTCCTCTGGTCTGATGAAACAAAAATAGAACTGTTTGGCCATAATGACCATCGTTATGTTTGGAGGAAAAAGGGGGAGGCTTGCCAAAGAACACCATCCCAACCGTGAAGCACGGGGGTGGCAGCATCATGTTGTGAGGGTGCTTTGCTGCAGGAGGGACTGGTGCACTTCACAAAATAGATAGCATCATGAGGATGGAAAATTATGTGGATATATTGAAGCAACATCTCAAGACATCAGTCAGGAAGTTAAAGCTTGGTCGCAAATGGGTCTTCCAAATGGACAATGACCCCAAGCATACTTCTGAAGTTGTGGCAAAATGGCTTAAGGACAACAAAGTCAAGGTATTGGAGTGGCCATTACAAAGCGCTGACCTCAATCTTATAGAAAATGTGTGGGCAGAACTGAAAAAGCATGTACAAGCAAGGAGGCCCACAAACCTGACTCAGTTACACCAGCGTTGTCAGGCAAAACGTTTGACCCAAGTTAAACAATTTAAAGGCAATGCTACCAAATACTAATTGAGTGTATGTAAACTTCTGACTCACTGGAAATGTGATGAAAGAAATAAAACCTGAAATAAATAAATCATTCTCTCTACTATTATTCGGACATTTCACATTAAAATAAATTGGTGATCCTAACTGACGTAAGACAGGGAATTTTTACTAGGATTAAATGTCAGGAATTGTGAAAAACTGAGTATAAATGTATTCGGCTGAGGTTTATGTAAACTTCCGACTTCAACTGTATATCACGCAACAGAACTTTGTAAGGCAGAAAATGATATATCTGTTCCTATATTTATATCTGTTCCTATATATATATATATATATGTTCCTATATTTAGATCTATATTTATCTGGTGTAAAAGGTGATGTGCCCTAACCATATAAGACCATGACAATAAATAGGAAACCACAAAGATTAGGAATGAAATGTACATTTGGAGGGAAGGTTTGAACCTTATATATGCCTGGCCGCATATAGCCTGGCCGCTCAGACTAGAAGTAACATAGTAAACGTAAATGTGTTACTCTAAAAATGAAAGGGAAAGATGTGGGAGTATAATGCAAACATCTTGCGACCCAAAGGTTGCGTGTTCCAATCACATCACAGACAACTTTCGCATTTGAGCTAATTAGTAACTTTGCAACTACAACAAAAAAAAGGGTTATTCGGCTGTCCGAATAGGGTTCTGTGAAAAGGGTTCTACCTGGAACCAAAAAAGGTTTTCCAAAAGGGTTCTCCTAATAAATACATATCATACTAAAATGGAGGAACACAAGTGTACGTTTACTATGTTAAGTCAACCCTGGAAACAACGTTGAAATATTGGGATGGATAGGAATGAAACATACTGTACATTAACTATTGGGACAGATAAGGTTGACACATAAAGTATTGGAACTGTGACACCTTTACACATAGCCTGGTGCTCCAGTCTGTTTGTGCTTTAGTAAACTCCTCTGTGTGTGTTTGTTTATTTTCATGCCAAACATAAGGCATGACAATGACGGAAGCATTGGCTACAGCACAGTATAGCTACAGTATAGGACAAGGCTACTTTTACAGAGTGTAAAGACACAAATACTGGTTCTGTGACAAACTAGCTAACAAACAAACAAATTATTTTAACCCTTCAATTCCCTCTGAGAACATTGGCTGGAAAACAAACTGCTGTGTGATGGAACTGAACTTGTAAAGCTGGGGTATTTTAAATTTGCCACATGCTTTGTAAACAACACGTTTAGACTAACAGTGAAATGCTTCTGGCCCTTCATAATGCAGAGAGAGAAAAATAATAATAATACAAATAATAAATATACAGTATATATATATATATATATATATATATTTATAAAGTGTAGCTAGACATATTTTCACAAAAGTTTGAGTGTAGAAATGTGGATATACAGTGGTGGGAGAGGAAACTGTAGGTTCAAAGTGCAATTTAGTTCTTGAATCAAATAATTATGTCTAATGTTCTGTAAATACCTTTGTTAGGCATTCTACTGAAATCTCATTTTAACAGTCCTGATACATACAGTATTGTCCCTCACCTACAGTATATCCTCCAGTTTCTATACATATACGACTATATACACAATATAACATATTTCAAACATCAAAACGTCCCTTACATGTTTGAACAGTCTGTACAAACATCAAATTATATTGAGAATACATTTCCATGACCCTTGATGCTATTTTAGCTCACAACTAGAATGGATTTTTATTATCATTGTAAACATTGTGACTTCTTATGCAAATGCATACATAATGTATATACAAAAAGAGCAGCATAACACTTGACCATATAAAACATAACCGTTGTGTGCTATTTAGTTCTGGTGTTCCTTCATACCGTCTCTTCACGAGTCTCCTTTGGAATTTTCCTATGAAATTGGAGAATTCCTCATTTAAATAACATGTTATTTTCGAAAATGTAACTGTTTCCCGCAACCCTGAGTTTTGGAGAGGGTGCCTCCCTTTGAAAACTTTAATAAAAGTAGTTTGCTGCAATTACAGTGCCTTCAGAAAGTATTCATACCCTTTGACCTTTTCCACACTTTGTTGTGTTACAACCTGAATTTAAAGCGGATTAAATGTAGATTTTGTATTGTGTCACTGGCGTACACACAATACCCCATAACATCAAAGTGGATTTATGTTTTTAGAATTGTTTACAAATTACTGGTAGATGGGTAAAAAAAAGAAGCACACATTGAATATCCCTATGAGCATGGTGAAGTTATTAATTACACTTCATATGTTGTATCCATGCACCCAGTCACTACAAAGATACAGGCGCCCTTCCTAACTCAGTTGCCGGATAGGAATAAAAATGTTCAGGGATTTCACCTTGAGGCCAATGGTGACTTTAAAACATTTAGAGATTAATGGCTGTGATAGGAGAAAACTGATGATGGATCAACAACATTGTAGATACTCCACAATACTAACCTAATTGACAGAGTGAAAAGAAGGAAGCCTTTACAGAATAAAAAATATTCCAAAACATGCTTTCCTGTTTGCAACAAAGGCACTCAAGTAATACTACAAAACAAGAAATTCACTTTCTGTCCTAAATACAAAGTGTTATGTTTGGGGCAAATCCAACACAACACATCACTGAGTACCGCTCTCCATATTTTCAAGCATACTGGTGGCTGCATCATGTTATGGGTATGCTTGTAATCGTTAAGGACTGTGGAGTTTTTCAGGATATAAAAGAAATGGAATAGAGCTAAGCACAGGCAAAGTCTGAGAGGTAAACCTGGTTCAGTCTGCTTTCCACCAGACACAGAGATTAATTCACCTTTCAGCAGGACAACAACCTAAAACACAAAGCCAAATCTGAACTGGAATTGCTTACCAAGACAATGAATGTTCCTTGGTGGCCGAGTTACAGTTTTGACTTAAATCTGCTTGAAAATCTATGGCAAGACATGAAAATGGTTGTGTTGCAACGATCAACAATACATTTGACAGAGCTTGACTCATTTTTAAAAGAATAATTGGCAAATATTGTACAATCCAGGTGTGCAAAGCCCTTAAGAGAAAGCTCCAGAAAGACTCACAGCTGTAATCGCTGTAAATTACGCATTTCATTTTCAATAAATCAGCAAAAATGTCTAAAAACTTGTTTTCAATTTGTCAATAAGGGGTATAATTGTGTAGATTGGTAAGATTTTGTATTCATCTAATCCATTTTAAATTTTGGCTGTAACACAACAAAATGTGGAATAAGTCAAGGGGTATGAATACTTTCGGAAGGCACTGCACAGTATAAAAGCTTATTTTTTTAAAATCCTCTCTCCCACTCCATTGATATGTTTCGGTTACTTTTGTGGCATTATATATTGTGAAACAGAATATTATCATTGAAGAATATAATCATCAGCACATCATGGAAACAACATAACCTTCCATAGTCATTACACTATTGAATATCAGGATAGTATCTTTTAAATAGCAAAAATAAAAACTGTACAAAAAGTTGATAATCATGGAGAAAAGCCTTCCATTGGCCTTCCTCCATATAAATCAACACTAGAAGCCAGCACACCTCTGAAACTACAGTACACACTAGCTCAAAGTGATGCACTAGAATGGTGGGTTTGGAGTACCTGAGTTTGATTCCCTTTTACATCAAAGTGGGTTAGGTTTTCTGAATTGACATCCATATTTCAAACCAATCGAAATGTAGTGAGTTCTCCCCAACCATGCGGGCAGAGGCAACTGCAGCCAGGCATTTCCTCGTATCACTAGGAGTTCCTAATGTAACAGATGTAAGCTAGTGAGCTGTATGCTAACTTATCCATCCGCTACACTAACATCAGCTAACATGCTCCTGTCAGAATGAAGACCTACATATGCTGTTAGACACCTTCACCCACAGGACCTGTGGACCATCACCGTTGTAGGTTTCAGACAGACATTAACCTACTGTCCATCCACAGATCATTCACGATCCACAAGTTTTAGAATAATAGCTTTAGAATGTGAAAAAGCTAAATCTGCAAGTTGGTTTTCATCAAATATAAAGTACCTGCTGCAACTCATTGAAGTCAGTGAAATAAAACAAATATGAATTCTTGTCCATATGGCAGGTGGAAATAGTCTCAGAAAGAGCGGCGGTGTTTGCTACAGTACAGAAGGTGATTGTCTGTGTTGGTGGCTCACCTCAAACACTGAGGTACCCTTTTAGCCTTGAGCCTTTGTCCTCCAGTCCTTATCCCACCCACTAAAATTCTGTCTCGATTCACAGGAGAAAAACTGGCAGTGTCGACGAAAGGCAGCCATCCTCCTACTGTGTAACATCCTGAGAATAATGACTGGTGCTATGTTCCATGACTCATTCCTACAGAGATCGTCCTCACAACGGAGGGGCTATTGACATGACTGTCTTTCACTCGAGGTCACATGAACGTCACATAACGGTCTCCCGCTCCTCCTCCACCACAGGCGAGGGTTTCTCCTCCTCAACAGAATGCGGTGGCGTGTTATTGGATAGCTGCTCCTCCTCGGGAATGTGTAACTCCTGTCCCGAGGAAGGGATAGAGTGCTCGGAGACGGAACCGTTCTTCACATACCCCGGGAGGTTCCGGTGCCCGTTGACGGTGACTGGGGTCCCAAGGCGCGTGGTGAGATGGAGGGCCAGGGGCCCCCGGGCAGTGACGTTGGTTACACTGGTGTGAGACACCATTGGTCCATAACTATACGTGTTACTGCCACTACGGGCTTTCCGTTTAAAGTCCAGCGCTAGTGTCCTCCTGCTCCAGGTTTTCTTAATTTCTGCCTGGACCTAAAGGAAGATGGATAGAAATAAGATTGTCACTAAGTACATCTAAACCGACAGTGGAATTTAATCAGGCACGTGCACAGATATGTGTCTACCTGTGGCCGAGCATTTCCCCCTTTGCTCTCCCACTAGTCAAGTACCCTTTTGGGTGGTGGTCTAACGTTTTTTAAAATACAGTTTTAGTCGTCGTTGTTCTGAACCCACTGCCCCCAAGTCGTCGAGACGCCGTCAAGCTCGGCACCCCACCACCCCCCATCTGTTGGTCTGTCCTGTACGGAGCTCACGTGTGCCCGGTATCCAAACATGCATGGCTTGTGATGCAGGTCACCGGTTGAGTGTGTGTGTTGTAGTAAGCTACCTAGTTTAAATATAAACAGTACTGCATAACATTTGATTAACCCTTGATTTACATCATCAATATCTGTCTGGTTGGCAGCAGCCCTTCACAATGTATTTCCTTATAGAATCATAGCCGCGGGAAGGGCCGGTGTTGCAGCACCCCCGATAATTTGAAATAAATTTGCCAAAGTTATAGAATTACTGCTGTCTGTTCAGAAATTAATGAAATACTTGTCAATAGCCTACTTCACCATGAGTAGGCCTATAAGTTAGCCACAGAGGAACAAAACATTGCCTTAGCTGTGGATTGTGTGTAGCCCTATAACAAGGCAGTCGGGAACACACGGAAAAATCTGTCAGTGAACAGCATGCAGTCAACACAGGCCTTTCGCAATATTTCAAAAACAATCGTGGGAAAACACAGGTTGGAAAGCAAATGGCCCCTGCTGAAAAGAGAAGAGCAATCTTTCAACTTCCAAATGGGCCTATCGAGTGAACATTGTTGACAAGAGACGTCATTGGGCGAGTCAGTGAAACTGGAAAGCTTTCTTAAGACTAATTTCCTCCTCATATTGTACCACAATGTGGGTCTCCACACACCTAGGCCTCTCAGTTAGTCACTGTCAAAGTAGCTTGTCATTTTGATCATTTGTGCGGTATTAAACATCATTCTGATAAAGTCTCCACAGTCATGTAAAATGATGTGGAATTGCAGAAAATGTGTTTATAAAAAAGGCACAAACTGTTTTCTGACCCTAGGCAACTAAAAATTTTCCCCATATGTGCAACTTCTGTGTGCACCTCTACTCTAGGCTACTTCTCTATGCCACTACGCAAATGCGATGATATGCATGCAATGCTTTATTATAGCCGCAATGTATTTTTGTTTTAATGCGTTCCGGTACCTCAGAACTCCCTAAGTGACCCCCCTCTCTCGCTCACTTTTTGTTCCTCCCAAATTAACAAATGAAGCACTGAACACAGGTAGGCTAGACTCTAGTTAACCACCATAAACTAAAATAACAATGAACATTAGGCTATATTATGAAGTTTATTTAAGAGCATTGAAGATATAAATCACAATCAGTAAAACATTTTTTTTAGCAGATTTACATCAATAATCAGCTGATCGCCCTCTATTCCCAATGTCAATCATGCCTTCAAGAGGCACTGTCACTAACTTGCTTACAATGTGTGATGAGTAAGTGTGTTGCATAAGTAAATAGACCATTTTCATTTTAAGAACATGCCCCCTGAAAGGTCTGTGCACATCCCTGCATACAATAATTGAGCCTGAGGTTTTTTTGTGTGCATACTGTGTGCATGCTGTGACTGCAATTAATCACGAGCATAATATTATATATCAGGATTACATAGCGTCTTAAATAATATACTATAATCTATTAGGATTTCCTTGAAGACATTTTCACAGATAAATCTTAATCAAATTGTTCAACGTTGTCCTTACCTCCCCGTTGCAGAAACAATATATAATTGCCACAAAGAATCCCTGAAAAGAAGATAAACCATTATTACAAGTTTGCGTATGACTCAAAGTACTCAGGTTGACCTGAGCATCTATCCAGATCACTTTAGACGAATGTCATGTAATCTCAATTGACAGTTCAAGTCACTGACACCAGCTGCCTACTCTGAAAACACTGAGCTGCGCAGCTCTCTCTAATTTTACTCATAAAAGTTTCATCACAACTCAATACTTAATTATGTGTCGCACACCACTACAGCATATGCAGTGCCCCATAGTGGACTTTGGCCGATTGATATATCTCCTTTTTACAGTACTGCAGCAGCTCATCATTTCAGATCCATTGCTGGCTGCCTGTGACTAAACCCACATGCAGTAAAACATAATTTGGTTGTTCGTTCATTCATCCATGCGGTTCGAGACCAGTCAGTACCTGGAATGAATTGAAGAGCATCTCGTAGTGCATCTGTATCTGCCAGGGGACTCCAGTTACCTCAGTATAAGGCATGGCCATGAACACGATGTAGTGAACGCCAAACAGTGGCATCAGGACCAAAGTAGACTTCAACAGTTTCCTGTGGAGGGAATGAATAATAGCAGTGATTCATTTTTACATTTACTGTGTGTGACAGTTGTCACGGGGAGGTAAAATGTTATATCATAATAGATGTGTTCACTGTATTATTCATTTTTACCGACATGACTGCCCCACTTGGCACACTACGACATTTCAACGTGGATATTTGGGTAATATTTTGTTGAGACGTTAATCAAATGAGACGTCAACCTTTATTCACCCACTCAAAAAGACATCCAGCAGTTTGTTGAATTACCATGTTATCACTATGGTTTTCAACCTTCTAAATGCATAAACAAATTCCAAAGGAAAAAACCTATGTAAGATTTTTGGTTTAGTTGTCATCTAAATATTTTATCATTGAGCTTTCAACCATTTCAAAAGCACAACACAGTTCAGATATGTACTATTTATACAACTTAATTAATCAATGTGTTTCCTCTAATAGCACAACCAAATGACCTGGATTGCAGCTGAGATAACATTAAATGTACAGTGCTCAGTGATAAATGCTGTTCGAGATTCTGCACGGATTATTATAGCAATTGTGAATATCTCCACAGACCTGTAACCGTTGCATGCTATCTTGAACATACAAACTTTCTATGATTACATAAGAAGACTTATATAGTGACAGTAACCTCAAAATATGGCCATGGATGTGTTAGTCATTTTAAAATGTAATAAATGGTGTTCTATTAGTTTCTAAGAATACTTTTAACAGTATTACAAAAGTAGTATTGAACTGTGTTTGGTTGACAACTCAACCAAACATCAACATTTAAAGGAGATGCATCTAAATGATTAGCTAGTTTCATCTGAGCCACTGGCTTAATCTTGTTCTTTATCTTTTATTTGTGGTTCAGTTGGAAATGTGAATCCAACATATCATTTTTTTAAAATTGTTGACATGTTAATAGGCTATTTATATCTCCATGGGGTCAATTTCACGCCATATGTATTGAATTCAAAATAAAATAAATCGTGAACATGAAAATAAAGTTGAGAATGTAAACGTATTTTTGAGGACGGGTTAAATAATGGATGTTGAAGTCAAGAACCAAACAATTGAAAGCAAAATGTACAGAATTTGAAATAAAAGACATCAAAAGCAAAACCCCAAAATTTGTAAGCAAATATTTTATTTTTTATTTTTTGAAAAACGAATGCAAAAATCATTTTGGTTTAACTGTCCCAGCAACCAATCATATTGAATAGATTTTGCCTTCAATTGTTTTCAATTGTTTGGCTTTTGATTTCAACATCCATTATTTCACCCATCCTCAAAAATATAATGTTTACATTCTCATCTTTATTTTCATGTTCACAATTTATTTTATTTTGAATTCAATACATACAGTGAGGCAAAAAAATATTTAGTCAGCCACCAATTGTGCAAGTTCTCCCACTTAAAAAGATGAGAGGCCTGTAATTTTCATCAAAGGTACACTTCAACTATGACAGACAAAATGAGAAAGAAAATCACATTGTAGGATTTTTTATGCATTTATTTGCAAATTATGGTGGAAAATAAGTATTTGGTCAATAACAAAAGTTTCTCAATACTTTGTTATATACCCTTTGTTGGCAATGACAGAGGTCAAACGTTTTCTGTAAGTCTTCACAAGGTTTTCACACACTGCTGCTGGTATTTTGGCCCATTCCTCCATGCAGAGCTCCTCTAGAGCAGTGATGTTTTGGGGCTGTTGCTGGGCAACACGGACTTTCAACTCCCTCCAAAGATTTTCTATGGGGTTGAGATCTGGAGACTGGCTAGGCCACTCCAGGACCTTGAAATGCTTCTTATGAAGCTACTCCTTCGTTGCCCGGGCAGTGTGTTTGGGATCATTGTCATGCTGAAAGACCCAGCCACATTTCATCTTCAATGCCCTTGCTGATGGAAGGAGGTTTTCACTCACGATACATGGCCTCATTCATTCTTTCCTTTACACGGATCAGTCGTCATCAATGTGTTTCCTCTGGCGTGAAATTGACCCCATACATCTCTATCAACCAAAAATCGAAGGTAAAGTATATGACAAAATCAAATTAAACTTGTTTTAAGGTTAATTTAAAGTTTGATTTTATATTATTTAGTCCAATTCATTAACTTTGATATTTGGTTGAGATGGAGACGTAAATCTGACATATTTTAAATTTGTAGACAAATTGGAATTAAAGCCAGACTAAATCAGTGGCACAGATGGAACTATAAAAGCAGAGGACACAGTACATTTCTTTCAAATGTTGATATTTGGTTGCGTTGACAACCAAACACAATTCAATATCCAGTTCGTCTTCAAATTAATAAATTATATGTTGGATTCACTTCTCCATCTCAACCAAAGATCAAAGTTAAAGAATAGGACTAAATCAAATCAAAGAAAACTTAAAATGCACTTTAAATAAAGTTTGATTTGATTTACTGTAGTAAATTATTCTTTATCTTTGACTTTTGGATGAGATGGAGATGTGAATCCAACATTCATTATAAACTTGTATATTACATTTGAAATCAACCAAAAGCTTGAAACCCTAGGGGCTCCATTTGAACAAACCTAACGCAATGATGATTCTTAGCGCTGGCGGTAGCGCTATAGCTTCAGGGGTGTGTCAGAAATATTTTAGCTAATTTCACAACAGGAATTAGGGGTGCAGTAGCTGGCGGTGGCGCGAAAGAGCTGGGATTTGATGAATAAACAAGTTGTGGCTGTGTCGGGGCTGAACACCACACTAGCCAATCAGAACGTGGTCCATGGCTTAATATGTGGAGGCTTGTGTACTTGTGTATTTACGGTCTTTTATGTATTGTGTCGTCATTAACTCCAAATAGAATATTAGTCTACTGTAGCCTAGTATGTTAAATAGCCTGCCTCATATTTGCTAAATATGTTGAACATGTTTGCAGTCCACATATTGCTTCAATATTAGAATACATTGTTAAACATAGACTATAGCATTCACACTGATATAGGGGCTAGGCCTACTGTAAATTGCGGTCTGGACATGCCAAACGTAAGTTCAATTCAATTCAATAAGCTATTGATAATGCCTAAAAATACAGTTTATAATTATAATCAAATCCTAATAATAATAATGAAACAACAACAAGTCTTAAATAGGCAACGTCTAAATACAGTTACAGGCATCATAATTGCTTATACTGGGCATATACAAAAAACAAGGCAACTTAGAATATGGATGGTTTTACGCACATGCAAACATTTCACAGGAGCTGCACACAGATCCAATATAAAAGAGAAAGTGGGAATGCCCACTCACCAGTATACTGCTCCCAAATGTAATGTTTTATAAACACCATGGAACCATCTTACAAATCATATTTGCATTTCTCTAGAAATAGACAATTGCATTGCCTTCGAGTTCTTTAACATAAACACATGGACGGTTAATCTTTCTAATTAGTTTGGTCTTTAACCAAATTAAAACGAAAAACAATTAATCTTTTTAAAAAAAATAATATTTCTGATTAAATTATTATTTTTTTTACCCCTTTTTCTCCCTAATTTTGTGGTATCCAATTGTTGTAGTAGCTACTATCTTGTCTCATCGCTACAACTCCCGTACGGGCTCAGGAGAGACGAAGGTTGAATGTCATGCTCTTCGGCAGGCGGAATTGATGTCCTATCCAAGATAGTTCATTAAATAGTATACAGTAACCCTACAGTAGGCCTAGTTATAACAAACATTTAGCCGATCAAGCTTTTATTGGTTTTAACATGCAAATATTAATCTACACACATTGCATTCACATTTTGAAAATGCACTGCATGTTCGAGCCATAGTTCGAGCCATAGACAATTGGACATTGCCCAAACGTTGGAATAAGATTAGCCTCCCATCGCCGTTCATACGGCCCGTTAGTGACTTTGCCACGTCAAAAGGTAAACAAAACAAACAAACTGGAAAATAGTCTAGGATACAAGCGGATTCAGCACCAAGGACAGCGATCAGAATTCCTGCGAGTTGACAGTTGAAAACAGACAAAAGTGCAAGATGCTTTTTTAAAAACAAAATGATAAAGGAAAAACAATAAGCAGTCTATTGCAATAACTTCATCTTCCTAAACAGACTTCCTACAGTCACTGACACCTTTCATTGAATGGGCATTGAACATAGGCCTAATGAGTCCAAACTTTTCACAGAATTTGCATGGACAAAAATTATGTCCAATTAAAATTTAAAAAACGGGAATGTCAGTTGACTGTTCTGTTGTTTATGATATTTTAATAAAACATTGGCTATAAAGTTTTATTTGAAGGTGAAGTTGAAGTTGTTTCAAATGTATAAATTCAACATACGGTTTGTCTAGCTTGAATAATGGTAACCATGATGACATAATCCTGTGGTTGAAATGTCATCTTCAAAACAACATTGATGATTTTTTGCAAACCCAATGTATTTTCCTCATAAATTCCATGTCACAATACGTTGACAAATTACGCTGAATAAACATTGATTTAACCAGTTTGTGCCCAACGGTTGGTGGCATGTTTTGGTGTGTAAAGATTAAATACTTCTATCAGCATGCTGGAGATAACACAGAATACATCTGTACAGTACATTTGTATTTATTAAGGATCCCCATTAGGTGCTGCCAAGGCAGCAGCTACTCTTCCTATAGTCCAGCAACATCAAGGCAGTTATATACAATTTAAAATATTACATGCCATTACACTTCATAACACTTTTCACAACACATTAAGTGTGTTCCCTCAGGCAGTGACTATCACATATCTACAATACAAAATCCATGTGTACGTGTGTGTAGAGTGTGTGTCTTATGTGTATATGTGTCTGTGCCTGTGTCTCTTTTCACAGTTCCCGCTGTTCCATAAAGTGTATTTTTATTCGTTTTTTAAATCTGATTCTACCGCTTGCATTAGTTACTTGATGTGGAATAGAGTTCCATGTAGCCATGGCTCCATGTAGTACTGTGCACCTCCCATAGTCTGTTCTTGACTTGGGGATTGTGAAGAGACCTCCGGTGGCATGTCTTGAGAGGTATGCATGGGTATCCGAGCTGTGTGCTCGTAGTTTAAACAGACATCTTGGTCCATTCATCATGTCAACACTTCTTACAAAAACAAGTAGTGATGGAGTAAATTTCTCCTCCCATTTGAGTCATGAGAGATTTACATGCTGCCCTGTTCTGAGCCAATTATAATTTTTCTAAGTACCCTTTCGTGGCAGCTTACCATACGACTGAACAGTAGTCCAGGTTTGACAAAACTAGGGCCTATAGAACCTGCCTTGTTGGTAGTGTTGTTAAAAAGGCAGAGCAGCACTTTATTATGGACAGACTTCTCCCCATTTTAGCTACTGTTGTATCAACATATTATGATACAGGTTTGACAAGCCATTTCAGTCGCTGTAGTAGCTGATGTGTATAGTGTGGAGTCATCCGTATACATAGACACACTGGCTTTACTCAAATCCAGTGGCATGTCATTAGTAAAGATTGAAAAAAGTAAGGGGCCTAGATGGCTGCCCTGGGGAATTCCTGATTATACCTGCATTATGTTGGATAGGCTTCCATTAAATAACACCCTCTGTGTTCTGTTAGATAGGTAAATCTTTATCCACAATATAGCAGGGGGTGTAAAGCCATAACACATGTTTTTCCATGATTGATAATATCAAAAGCCGCAGTGAAGTCTAACACAGCTCCCACAATCTTTTTATCATAAATTTCTCACAGCCATCAGTCATTTGTGTAAGTGCCGTGCTGAATGTTGACTGTCCTTCCCTATAAGCATGCTGAAAGTGTCAATTTGTTTACAGTAAAATAGCATTCTATCTGGTCAAACAACATTTCCCCCAAAAGTTTACTAAGGGTTGTTAACAGGCTGATTGGTTGGCTATTTGAGCCAGTAAAGGGTGCTTTACTATTCTTGGGTAGCGGAATTAAATTTTGCTTCCCTCCAGGACTAAGGGCAAATACTTTCTAGTAGGCTTAGATTGAAGATATGGCAAATGGGAGTGGCAATATCGTCCACTTTTATCCTCAGTAATTTTCCATTCATTCTCAGGCCCCAGTGGCTTGTCATTGTTGACAGACAATACTTTTTTCACCTCTTCCACACTCATTTTACAGAATTCAAAATTACAATGCTTGTCTTTCATAATTTGATCAGTTATACTTGGCTGTTTAGTGTCAGCGTTTGATGTTGGCATGCCATGCGAATCTTGCCAATGAAAAACAAATTAATTAATAATAATCAATATCAGTGTGTTTCGTGATGAATGAGCCATCTGATTCAATGAATGATGAGTTTGCCTTTTTGCCCAAAATGTAATTTAAGGTGCTCCAAAGATTTTTTACTATCATTCTTGATATAATTTATATTTGTTTCATAGTGTAGTTTCTTCTTTTTATTCAGTTTAGTCACATGATTTCTCAGTTTGAAGTATGTTTGCCAATCGGTTGTGCAGCTAGACTTATTTGCCATTCCTTTTGCCTCATCCTTCTCAACCATACAATTTTTCAATTCCTCATCATGCTTATTAGTAACTAGAATAAAACTATTTCATACATGTGTCTAGTGCAGCATCTGGGTTGCTCCTTTTTACAGACCAACAAGTATTATTTATGTCAACAACATAGGAATCATTACAAAACATTGTGTATAACCTCTTATACACTATATTAGGCCCAGCCTTTGGAACTAGATATGGATACTATATTGTGATCCCTACAGCCGATGGATTTGGATACAGCTCTAAAAAAAATTCTGCAGCATTAGTAAAGATGTGATCAATACACGTTGACGATTTAATTCCTGTGCTGTTTGTAACTACCCTGGTAGGTTGACTGATAAGAAGCTTTTTCTTGAGTGGGCAGCTTGATGAAAGCCAGTCGATATTTAAAATCACCCAGATAATATACCTCTATGTGGATATCACATACATTATCAAGCATTTCACACGTTATCCAGATACTGACTGTTAGCGCTTGGTGGTCTATAGCAGCTTCCCACAAGAATAGGCTTTAGGTGAGGCATATGAACCTGTAGCCAGTGCTAACAGTGCTAACAGTATAGCACTGGTTCATAGGCACATGATTGCTGTGTACAATAGCTGTAGGATCAGTAGGAATTCAAGGCAGTTAAAGGGATATACAATGCATTCGGGAAAGTATTCAGACCCCTTGCCTTTTTCCACATTTTGTTACGTTACAGCCTTTTTCTAAAATGGTTAAACAAAAACATTTATCAATGTACACACAATACCCCATAATGTCAAAACAAAACCTGTTTTTTAGAATTATTTTCAAATTTATGAAACCCCCCCAGAAATATCACATTTAAGTAAGTATTCAGACCCTTTACTCTGTACTTTGCTGACACTACAAGCTTGGCATACCTGTATTTCGGGAGTTTCTCCCATTATTCTCTGCAGATCCTCTCAAGCTTTATCAGGTTGGATGGGGAGCGTCGCTGCACAGCTATTTTCAGTTCTCCTCAGAGATGTTTGGTCGGGTTCAAGTCTGTGCTCTGGCTGGGCCACTCCAGGACATTCAGAGACTTGTTATGAATCAACTCCTGCGTTGTCTTGGCTGTGTCCTGAGGGTTGTTGTCATGTTGGTGAACCTTCACCCCAGTCTGAGGTTTCCATCAAGGATCTCTCTGTACTTTGCTCCATTCATCTTTCCCTTGATCCTGACTAGTCTCTGAAAAACATCCCCACAGCATGATGCTTCCTCCACCATGCTTCACCATAAGGATGGTGCCAGGTTTCCTCCAGACATGACGCTTGGCATTCTGGCCAAAGAGTTCAATCTAGGTTTCATCAGACCAGAGAATCTTGTTTCTCATGGTCTGTGAGTCCTTTAGGTGTCATGTGTTTTACTGAGGAGTGGCTTCCGCCTGGCCACTCTAACTAAAATGCCTGATTGGGAGAGTGCTGCAGAAATGGTTGTCCTTCTGGAAGTGTCGCCCATCTCCATAGAGGAACTTTGGAGCTCTATCAGAGTGACCATCGGGTTCTCGGTCACCTCACTGATCAAGGCCCTTCAGCCCAGATTGCTCAGTTTGGCCAGCTCTAGGTAGTGTCTTGGTGGTTCCAAACTTCTTCCATTTACGAATGATGGAGGCCACAGTGTTCTTGGGGACCTTCAATGTTGCAGACATTTTTTGGTTCCCTTCCCCAGATCTGTGCCTTGACACAATCCTGTCTCGGACATCTACGGACAATTACTTCAACCTCATGGCTTGGTTTCTGCTCTGACAACTGAGGGACCTTATATAGATAGGTATGTGCCTTTCCAAATCATGTTCAATCAATTGAATTTACTACAGGTGGACTCCAATCAAGTTGTAGAAACATCTCAAGGATGATCAACGGAAACCCGGATTCCCCTAGAGCTACATTTGTTTTATATTTTTAATACATTTGCAAAAACTTAGAGAAACCTGTTTTCAGGTCGTCATGATGGGTATTGTGTGTAGGTTGATGAGGGAAAGAAAATGATTGTATACACTTTGAAAGAAGGCTGTAACGTAACAAAACGGGGTCTGAATACTTTCCTAATGCACTGTACACATTAGGTTACTTACATTGTGTCTACCAACGCCCCTGGGATAATGTACATTTGCTGAAGCATTATGAAAACTCAGCAACACAATGGTAGGGGTTAACTTAGCTGGGCCTGGGCAGACATGTCATGATAAAGCAGTCAGGGAAGGAACAGTCAGAGCATGGATTCTTACCTGTACTGCTGTCTTGTGTCACATCTTCCAGCATTTGTCTCTCGAAGTTTAGTGGCCAGAACTCGGATTATATTCAGGAACAGCATAAAATTCACCTTTGATAACAGACACAATGACACAATGTAGCACACCAAAGCCCAATATTTCAACTACTAACTCTCTCAGAAAGCCAATAGTGGTAATAGTGCTCAGTAATTGTGATAATTAAACCTGTCAATTGAAAATGTTAAATGCCATTATGCCAATTAACATTTTCAATTGACATGTTTACTTACCACTATTGCTGTTAGAATGGGCACTTGTACAATCCACTTCAGATTGCCTGCACTTAGGTCCCAGCACCTGTAAGTGATAAACAGGGGATTTATGAAAAACAAATATAGATATGCATGATTGTGTAATTAATCGCTTTCAGGAACTAATCTATTTCGGTATATCCTAGTGTAACAACAACACATGGTGAAGTTGGCAACCCTTACAGACTGGTCCTAGGCTCCAAAGTCTTGGCTGGAATTCAATCCAACCTGCCATAGCAATGTTTTACGCATGGTCCTTGTGTACAAGCTACTGCCTGCACGCACACAATTCTTATTCTGAAAACGGTCAGAATCTACCTTTGAGTGGAGTCAGCGCGATAGGCTCATAGTAGAATGTTTCTACAGTACTCAAAGTAATTCTGTGATTTTATATAACCATGTGGAAATAGTTACTACCGTGTAAATACTGCAATGTGGGTTTCGATTAAATTGAAGACGTACACTCTGCCTTTAAACATTCTATGAACCTAAGGGGATTCTTGAACTCGTTCTAAGTTTCTGTCTCACATTCCCATGAAAGATTCTGGCAAATGCACAGTACTGTGTGTTCAGAGCCAACATCAATGATGACAAATTGAGATTACAGCGCAATACTTACTCTGTGTCTGCCAAGGTGGCTCTCACACTTGCCCACACTGTCACAAACATAGCTGGGACCCCTGCAAATCAACAACAAACATCAAGATAGATCTCAAAACAACAACTTCTTGGTGACAGGGGGGCAGTATTGAGTAGCTTGGATGAATAAGTAAACTGCCTGCTACTCTGTCCCAGATGCTAATATATGCATATTATTAGTAGTATTGGATAGAAAACACTGACTTTTCTAAAACTATTTGAATGATGTCTGAGTATAACAGAACTCATATGGCAGGCGAAAATCTGAGACAAATCCAACCAGGAAGTGGGAAATCTGAGGTTTGTAGTTTCATTTAAGTGATTGCCTATCCAATATGCTGTGTCTATGGGGCCAGAATGCACTTCCCAAGGCTTCCAGCAGATGTCAGTCTTTAGAAAGTTGTTTGAGGCTTCTATTGCGGAAGGGTGTCGAATAAGAGCTGTTTCAACAAGTGGGCTAGGCTGAGGCCAATCAGTTGTTTACAGCGCGGTCATGCAGGCGCGCCGTTCCTTCTTTTTCCTCTGTAATGAATACGCTATTGTCCGGTTGGAATATTATTGAAGATTTATTATAAAAATACCCTAAGGGTTGATTGAAAACATCGTTTGACATGTTTCTACAAACTGTAATGGAACTCTTGACTTTTCGTCTGGATTTTGCGCTCGCGCATTGTGCCTTTGGAATAGTGACCTAAACGGAGGTATTTGGACATAAATATGGATGTAATCGAAGAAAACAAACATTTATTGTGGAAGTGGGAGTCCTGGGAGTGCATTCCGACGAAGATCAAAGGTAAGTGAAGATTTATAATGCTATTTATGACTTTTGTTGATTCAACAACTTGGCGGGAAACTGTATGGCTTGCATTTGTGGCTGAACGCTGTTCTCAGATTATTGAATATTGTGCTTTTGCCACAAAGCTTTTTTGAAATCTGACACAGCGGTTGCATTAAGAACAAGTTTATCTTTAATTCTATGTAAAACATGTATCCTTCATCAAAGTTTATGATTGAGTATTTCTGTTATTTGATGTGGCTCTCTGCAATTTCTCCAGATGTTTTGGCGGCATTTCTGAACATGGCGCCAATGTAAACTAAGGTTTTTGGATATAAATATGAACTTGATCAAACAAAACATACATGTATTGTGTAGCATTGAGTCCTGGGAGTGTCATCTGATGAAGATCGTCAAAGGTTAGTGATTCATTTTATCTATATTTTTGCTTTTTGTGACACCTCTCTTTGGTTGGAAAATGGCTGAATGCTTTCTGTGACTAGTTGCTGACCAAACATAATGCCATGTCCTGCTTTCGCCGAAAAGCCTTTTTGAAAATCGGACACTGTGGTTGGATTAACGAGAAGGGTATCTTTAAAATGGTGTAAAATACTTGTATGGTTCAGGAATTTTTATTATGAGATTTCTGTTGTTTTGAATTTGGCGCCCTGCACTTTCACTGGCTGTTGGCGAGGTGGGACTCTAGCGTCCCGAACGATCCCAGAGGTTAACAGCTGAGACCCCTGCAAAACACATAGTGATCTATAAATTCAAACAAATAATGATTAAACACAAAATACAGCAATTTCCTTCCAATTATTAGAGTTGGTTTAAGTCAAAATTTGCCTTGTAATATACTGTTAATATAGTGAGGCAATTGGGCGACACAGCATCCACATTGTATGCGCTGTGCTTACATAACCGTTACGCACAGTGTGTACAATGCAGGAGCCGTACAGCCTAGCTCTCTGAACTATTCTTGAGTTCTGCGTATAACAGTATTCACACCGTATGTGTGAAAACATTGAATAGTTAATAATGATCAAACAAAATTCAGCTGTCCGTGAAATATTATACGAAACATTATGACATAGGAAATGCTTTTCAAATGAATTGATTAATACATTTGAAGTCGGAAGTTTACATACACTTAGGTTGGAGTCATTAACACTAGTTTTTCAACCACTCCTCAAATTTCTTGATAACAAACTATAGTTTTGGCAAGTTGGTTAGGACATCTACTTTGTTTATGACACAAGTAATTTTTCCAACAATTGTTTACAGACAGATTATTTCACTGTATCACAATTCCAGTGGATCAGAAGTTTACATACACTGTTGACTGTGCCTTTAAACAGCTTGGAAAATTCCAGAAAATTATGTCATGGCTTTAAAAGCTTCTGACAGGCTAATTGACATAATTTGAGACCATTGGAGCTGTACCTGTGGATGTATTTCAAGGCCTACCTTCAAACTCAGTGCCTCTTTGCTTGACATCATGGGAAAATCAAAAGAAAATCAGCCAAGACCTCAGAAAAAAATTGTAGACCACCACAAGTGTGGTTCATCCTTGGGAGCAATTTCCAAATACTTGAAGGTACCACGTTCATCTGTACAAACAATAGTACACAAGTATAAACACCATGGGACCACGCAGCCGTTATACCGCTCAGGAAGGAGACACGTTCTGTCTGCTAGAGATGAATGTACTGTGGTCCGAAAAGTGCAAAACAATCCCAGAAAAACAGCAAAGGACCTTGTGAAGATGCTGGAGGAAACAGGTACAAAAGTATCTATATTGACAGTAAAAACGAGTCCTAAATCGACATAACCTGAAAGGCTGCTCAGCAAGGAAGAAGCCAAAACCGCCATAAAAGAAACAGACTACGGTTTGCAACTGCACATGGGGACGAAGATCAAACTTTTTGGAGAAATGTCCTCTGGTTTGATGAAACAAAAATAGAACTGTTTGGCCATAATGACCATCGTTATGTTTGGAGGAAAAATGGGGACGTTTGCAAGCTGAAGAACACCATCCCAACCGTGAAGCACGGGGGTGTTAGCATCATGTTGTGGGGGTGTTTTGCTGCAGGAGGGACTGGTGCACTTCACAAAATAGATGGCATCATGAGGCGGGAAAATTATGTGGATATGTTGGAACTCCCCATCCCGGACCCGGGAGCGTAATCATCAACTGACACTAATTAGCATAACACAACGGACATAAATATTACTAGAAAATATTAATATTCATGAAATCACAAGTGAAATATATCGAAACACAGCTTAGCCTTTTGTTAATCACCCTGTCATCTAGATTTTGAAAATATGCTTTACAGCCAAAGCAAGACAAGCATTTGTGTAAGTTTATCGATAGCCTAGCATAGCATTATGCCTAGCTAGCAGCAGGTAACCTGGTCACGAAAATCAGAAAAGCAATCAAATTAAATAGTTTACCTTTGATGAGCTTCGGATGTTCTCACTCACAAGACTCCCAGTTAGATAGCAAATGTTCCTTTTTTCCAAAAATAATATTTTTGTAGCCGAAATAACTCCGTTAGTTCTTCACGTTTGGCTGAGAATTCGACCGGAAATTAAGGTCACTACAACACCAAAAAATATTCCAAATTAGCTCCATAATAACGACAGAAACATGGCAAACGTTGTTTATAATCAATCCTCAAGGTGTTTTTCAAATATCTATTCGATAATATATCAACCGGGACAGATGGCTTCTTAGTAGGAAAGAGAGAAACAATGGCCGCATTCGTCCCTTAAGCACAAAACACTGAGAGACTCCAGCTGACCACTGACGCAATGTTGACGTTCAGGCTCATTTTTCAAAATAAAAGCCTGAAACTATGTATTGTGACACTAGACACATTAGGGAAGCCATAGAAAAAGGAATCTGGTTGATATCTCATTCACTGCTCAATAGGGACCATAGGAACGCAGAGCTTCCGGATTGGATTTTTCTCAGGCTTCCGCCTGCAATATCAGTTCTGTTATACTCACAGACAATGTTTTTACAGTTTTGGAAACTTTAGAGTGTTTTCTATCCTAAGCTGTCAAGTATATGCATATTCTAGCATCTTGTCCTGACAAAATAGCCCGTTTACTTTGGGAACGTTATTTTTCCAAAAATGAAAATAGTGCCCCCTAAATTCAAGAAGTTAAAGCATCATCAGTCAGGAAGTTAAAGCTTGGTCGCAAATGGGCCTTCCAAACGGACAATGACCCCAAGCATACTTCCAAAGTTGTGGTATTGGAGTGGCCATCACAAATCCCTGACCTCAAACCTATAGAACATTTGTGGGCAGAACTGAAAAAGCGTGTGCTAGCAAGGAGGCCTACAATCCTGACTCAGTTACAATAGCTCTGTCAGGAGGAATGGGCCACAATCCACCCAACCTATTGTGGGAAACTTGTGGAAGGCTACCCAAAACGTGTGACCAAAGTTAAACAATTTAAAGGCAATGCTACCAAATACTAATTGAATGTATGTAAACTTCTGACCCACTGGGAATGTGATGAAAGAAATAAAAGCTGAAATAAATTATTCTCTCTACTATTATTCTGACATTTCACATTCTTAAAATAAGGTGTTGATCCTAACTGACCTAAGACAGGGAATGTTTACTAGGATTAAATGTCAGGAATGGTGCGAAACTGAGTTTAAATGTATTGGCTAACGTGTATGTACACTTCCGACTTCAACTCTGCATGTTTTTTAAAGGTGTTCATTTAAGCTTATATATTTCATTAGTAGCAGTGAATCTGCAGTAAAAAAAATGTGTTTTCTATGACATCACATACCCCATCCAATCAAAGTGAATCCCCAGAGGTACTTCCTGTCTGAGAAGAAGGTCATGAAGATGAGGCTGTGGAGGTACAAGCCCTCTACTAGGATCCAGTAGTAGTTGGTGGCCAGGAAATACAGGAACAGGGTCACTGCTAATTTACAGCCAATCTAAAGGAAACACAACAGACAAATACATCTAATATACTGAATTTACTAAATACAATATGGCTATTTCATGGTCACAAGCACAAGGTTCTTTGTGTAGTGACCTGAAGCCAATACATGTTGAATCTTTAGAATCCACTCTTGCTTTGCACTGTTATATACTGCTTGGCTTGTGTGACATACAGAAACACTAAGGGTAGTGTGTACATTGACAAATGTGTATTCACTTTGCAGGGAGTAAACCAACATTCAAGCCTCTCCATGATGAAACTTCTAGGTTCCAAGAACGGTTTGTAAATTGAAAGATTTATTCTAATCCAATTAATACTTTGTGTTGTCTGTCCTACTCAGTGGTGTAGTGGTCCCTGGAGAAGTGGGTATACTCAAATTTGGCCATTTTTTCCCCCCCAAACGGCCGACCCGAAGATGTTTAAGCCTATCATTAGCGTCACTATATTTTTCTGGTTCCTTAAATTGTATGAAACCTGGACGTTTTACTTCATATTATGAGGCATGTCTTACCTTGTTTCAAAGTAGCCTAAATCCAAAATCTCACCATAGAAACGTGGAGGCAATTATTTTATAAAGACTTCTCATTTCCGCTCTCCTGTTCTATTGTTTTTCAAATAAACTTTCTTTCATTGTCTGGCAGCCAAAGATATTATCCTTGTCATATTAGCAACCCATTAGTTGTTGCATGGTTAGATCTCCCCTCTTTCTAAATGTCCATCTCAGGACAGAGTGCAATTTTCCCGCAAATTTCATTTTTGGAACATTTGCACGTAGGCCTACCACAGTGTGCACATTGCTGCGCTTGTGAAGAACTAAACGGTTATCAACATTTTAAGCTAAACATTCTGATCGGTTCCATCAGGCTTATTAATTGATGAGGCGTATACCTCCACTACTGGTCCTAATGTACAGTACCAGTCAAAAGTTTGGACACACCTACTCATTCAAGGTTTTTCTTTATTTTTTAAAACTATTTTCTACATTGTAGAATAATAGTGAAGACATCAAAACTATGAAATAACACATATGGAATCATGTAGTGACCAAAAACATTTTCAACAAATCAAAATATGTTATATTTGAGATTCTTAAATTTGCCACCTTTTGCCTTGATGACAGCTTTGCACACTCGTGGCACTCTCTCAACCAGCTTCTATTATTCTATTATACAATGTAGAAAATATTAAAAATAAAGAAAAACCCTGGAATGAGTAGTTGTGCCCACACTTTTGACTGGTGCTGTATGTAGCTGCTTCCTTCAGCCTGGCTTGCACACTCTAACTATTGATAATATGCGCGAGCCAAGAGAGACTTATCCTCTTAGCTTTTTCTCCTACCACCTGCTCTTTCTTATCCAGTTTTATAAAGCAGACTTTCTTCGTGGCAAGTCTTTACAAATAGCATTGATTTAGCTTATTTAGAAATGCTGCGAGAGACCGTAATAAAACAATCAAAATGAAAAGCCTCAAGAGTCATGTGTACTGAATGCTGGAATGACTTTAGCAACTCATATCGAATATTGATCCCTATGCCCTTAGAGGACGGCCTTTTACAATGATCCAACACATTTAGAACAGACGCTTCAACAAAAACAGTCAGAACCGTACATAATTACACAGGTGCCTTGGTCAATAACTTCACTCCCTTAGCCTGGTACTTACTATTCTCACGTATTAAACCTCCTATAGCCTGGGGACAATGTTAGGTACTTACAAACTGGGTTTTGTTAGCTGGAGGAGCCTCAGTGATGGACTTGAGATCTTCCACACTGACTCTCTCCATGTCCTCTAGGGCAGAACCAGAGTATAGCACCACATCCTTTATGAAGATGCTGATGCCTCGCAGCATGAAAGACACAAACAGGTGCATGTGGATGTAGTTCCTGGTACAATGCAACCGCCTGGATAAGTGGAGAGGAGGAGAGAATTATATAAAAAAATATAAAAAAGATATAATCTTCACAGTGACAAGCAATAGTCGTGTTGTGGTAATACTAGCTCATACTATTGGCTTACTCAAACCAAAGGCAATCAGTGAGAAAAATACAGAAATGCACGTGCAAAACTTCTGAGAAACTGACGCTACTAAGACGTTAATACACTAGGAACACGTTTAAATCTTATCAAGGTGGTAAGTGTGTGGAGGGGGGAGGGGGGAGTGTTTTCCACATGTTTGTATGTACAGTACCAGTCAAACATTTGGACATAGCTACTCATTCCAGGGTTTTTCTTTCTTTCTTTATTTTTACCATTTTCTACATTGTATAATAATAGTGAAGTCATCAAAACTACGAAATAACACATATGGAGTCATGTAGTAACCAAAAAAATCTGTTGAACAAATCAAAATATATTTTATATTTGAGATTCTTCAAAGTAGACACCCTTTCTGCAAAGCTGTCATCAAAGCACTCTTGGCATTCTCTCAACCAGCGTCATGGGTTAGTCAACTGGAATGCATTTCAATTAACAGGTGTGCCTTGTTTAAAGTTAATTTGTGAAATTTCTTTCTTAATGCGTTTGGGCCAATCAGTTGCGTTGTCACAAGGTCGGGGTGGTATACAGATGATAGCCCTATTTGGTAAAAGACCAAGTCCATATTATGGCAAGAACAGCTCAAATAAGCAAAGAGAAATGACAGTCCATTAGTACACTACAGAACCTTTCAAGAACTTTTAACGTTTCTTCAAGTGCAGTCACAAAAACCATCACACGCTATGATGAAACTGGCTCTCACGAGGACCGCCACAGGAATGGAAGACCCAGAGTTACCTCTGCTGCAGAGGATAAGTTCATTAGAGTTAACTGTATCTCAGATTGAAGCCCCAAAAATTGCTGGACAGAGTTTGAGTAACAGACACATCTCAACATCAACTGTTCAGAGAAGACTGTGTGAATCAGGCCTTTATGTTTGAATTTCTGCAACAACAAAAAAACACTACTAAAGGACACCAGTAAGAAGAAGAGACTTCCTTCGGCTAAGAAACACGAGGAATGGACATTAGACCAGTGGAAATCTGTCCTTTGGTCTGATGAGTCCAAATTTGAGATTTTTGGTTCCAACCACCGTATCTTTGTGAGACTCAGAGTAGGTGAACAGATGATCTCCGCATGTGTGGTTCCCACCATGAAGCATGGAAGAGGAGGTGTGATGGTGCTTTGCTGGTGACAGTGTCTTTTATTTATTTAGAATTCAAGGCACACTTAACCAGCATGGCTACCACAGCATTCTGCAGCGACACGCCAACCCATTTGGTTCGTGCTTAGTGGGACTATCACTTGTTTTGCAACAGGACAATGACCCAACACACCTCCATGCTGTGTAAGGGCTACTTGACCAAGAAGGAGAGTGATGGAGTGCTGCATCAGATGACCTGGCCTCCACAATAACCCAACCTCAACCCAATTGAGATGGTTTGGACTGCAGAATGAAGGAAAAGCAGCCAACAAGTGCTCAGCATATGTGGGAACTCCTTCAATACGGTTGGAAAAGCATTCCAGGGAAAGCTGGTTGAGAGAATGCCAAGAGTTTGCAAAGCTGTCATCAAGGCAAAGGGTGTCTACTTTGATGAATCTAAAATATATTTTGATTTGTTTAACTCTTTTTCATATGTGTTATTTCATAGTTTTGATATCTTCACTATTATTCTACAATGTAGAAAATAGTAAAAATAAAGCAAACCCTTGAATGAGTAGGTGTGTCCAAACTTTTGACAGGCACTGTATGTGTGCGTGGTGTGTGTGTGCGCGCATGTACGTATATATATATATATATATATATATATATATATATATATATATATATATATATATAAAATATATATAATATATATATATATGTGTGCGTTTGTGTGTGCACGTGTGTTTGTATTTTCACACCCTTCAGAACAATACTCATCCTAATTAGAGCCAGCTGAATTCCGCGCTGACTATAACACATTCTTGAGATTTAGGGGCTTGAAAAGCACAAATATTGAATTGCAGGGCTCAAAGTGAGCTGTAAAAACAAAATTGCAAGCATGTGTTGAGCAGATCCAAGAGCATGCGTATTTCCTCCCAGACAAGCAAAAGTTTATCTGTCACATTATCCTCAAAACATCCCTTGCCAACATTGAAGGGAGCATTTGATGAAGTTGGCGTCGGCTTGTATTGTGTTGTCAATACACAGACTATACCAAACTAGAAATATATTCTATATTCTGACATTTGCCTTCATGTAAATCCAAGCATTTCTCAGACACCCAATGTAGGTAACAAATGTTATCCTCCAGCACGATAAAATTATTATTGATCATGAAGCCAATTTGGCTAAGAATATTCTAAAAACCCTTATCAGTGTAGTGATGGGGAACAAATCGATACAGTTACATATTATTTTGGACAATATTTTATTGCTACTTTGACTCGATTGGTAGATAGCGCTATTTGGCGCTAGTCGGCTGTACCTGCACCAAAACTCTCGTATTTTTCATTCCATAGCTTGTTCTCCAATATCTTTTAAATAACGAGCCATTATGTTTTCATATTTCCATGACTGATCAAAACAAATTTCCTCATGTTCTCTCGTCTCTCTGCAGCAGACATATAGTGAGCATTCTTTTTGGGACGTCAAATCACAATAACATGTCATAAAAAAATTGAGAGAATCGCAATATACATTGTATCAGCACGTAAGTATCATGATAATATCGTACTGGGAGGTCCCTGGCAATTCCCAGCCCTATATCAGTGTATTACTGTGGCAGGCAGTGAGTATATATATATATATATATATATATATATATATATATAACAAGTAACCGCAGAAAACTCATGAATCATTATTTGCTTGTGTCTAACCTCTGCAGTCAAACCCATTACTGCATTTTAGTAATTTAGCAGACTCCCTTATCCAAACCGACTTAAAAGAGCAATTAGGGTTAAGTGCCTTGCTCAAGGGTACATCGGCAGATTTTCCCCTAATTGGCTTAGGGATTACTGGCCCAATGCTCTTAACCACTAAGCTACCTGCTACCTCTAAACTGGCTATTAAGATATTGGACAAGCTCTCCTTTGGGGAACTTTGATTTGTGAAGTGGTGAGGGAAACTAATTTGTGAACAGGAAGAAGGATAAACACCAGTGCTAATGTGCAGTATGTATCCCTCTCGGTCTCTCCACAGAAAACATTTATGAACCTGCCTCTCCTGTGTCTGAGGGTCTTAAAAGCCTGCCATGTTAAAGGTAGGGGAAGACGGAGCTGGAGTGCTCCTGAATGCGCTGCTGGGACGTCAGCCCAGACCCCCGGGGACCCTCGAGACGTGTGTTTAAACTAATTTGGCCTGTAGATTTCCTGGTGCCAGTTTAGGGTCTCTCCCTCTTAAAACATTCACTCTCTTCTGAGAAGCCTGGCTTAGTCTCTAAGTCACGTTGAGCGCAATGTTTGTAAACACAACTTTACACCAATTCCTGGACTTGGCACTCTCCCTCCGCTAAACAAAATTTGTAAATAATGGGGAGGTTTCCTTGCATTAATCACCTAAAAGAAAAATGAAACGATTCAATGTAAAATGTCAAACAAATTCAACCTTGTGTGCAAGGTTTAGTGTTCATGCTGCTGAATTTGAGTAATTCATTTTTTGGCTAAGGCAATGATAAGAACAAAGTAACTGTCTCTAGAAAATCAAACCAAATTCACTACATATCAAATTGACTGTCAGAATTAATTTGCCAATCTATTTCTCTTTCAGCCTGACTTAAAGGCTTCTGCCCAGACATGACAGAATATTAATTAGGCTGAAACTGCGCACCACACCTGATATTAATTTGTATTTAAGTAGGCAAGTCAGTTAAGAACAAATTATTATTAACAATGACGGCCTACCGGGGAACAGTGGGTTAACAGCCTTGTTCAGGGGTAGAACGACAGATGCCTACCTTGTCAGCCCAGGGATTCGATCCAGCAACCTTTCGGTTACTGGCCCAACCACTAGGCTACCTGCCGCCCATATCTTCATGTAAACATACCACCAAGTAAATATAATAACAATACGCACTAACCACGGCTTTCCTATGGATCTCTGGGGTCTGAGATTAATAAGTATGAAAATAACAAAGAATATACAGTAAATGCCAGCAAGATGAGGCACGATTCACAATTACACGCTGGCTCTAAGGCAACAACCTCAAAAGGCAGCCAACCTCTAATCCTTTTAAAAGTCAAACGCTCATGGAAAAGCAAAGGTAAAACATTATACAAACACATTTTGCAGGCTTTGTCTCTTTGTTTCACCACACAAAACATTCGATGAGAGATTTGGTGGGAGATACAATATGGACTGAGGAAGGAATTTTCCCAATGACAACAAGTACTACTCACCGGAAATAACCCAGGATGATCACAGCCACCATAAGGGATCCCAGAGAGATGGAGTAGCCCACTGTGTAGATGAGGTACAAACGGTCAAATACTTCCTGTTGAGAGAGAAGGTCGTATGAAGGAGAAATGTTAAGAGAGACGGAGTAGCCCACTGTGTGGATAAGGTACAGATGTTCAAATACTTCCTGTTGAGAGAGACAAGGTCATATGAAGGAGAGATATTGTTAGTCATATCAGGTGGCAGGTCAGGAGTGAACTGTCTACTCAGAGGTGTCGGCCTACTTACAGTAGCCTGTTTGAGGAAGTGATAGATGTTTGATAAGTGTGCCTGGTGTGCTACATTGATTGTTTTACAACAGAAAAGTCATTGACCCAGGACATTCCAATTACACAATATTGTCCCCATAAATCTGCTGAACGCCTTCATAGGGTCTCTGTGCCTCAATGTTTGAGCCTTTATAGAGGCACTGAGGATAATGTTACTCACGGCAAAAAAAATGACTCACAGTTGCAGGCTACGCATTACTAAACAGAAAACTGCTGCGGACCAAAAACAAAACACCATGCATCTTAAAGCTCAAAGAAGGTGCCGTCATGGTGCGCAACCATTCCAAGGTCTAAAGGTCATTTCACGGTGTGCAACCATTTTCAGGCCTCTGATTAGTTTCCGAATAAAATATGGTGTGTTACTTCTGACAGTGAGCTGCCCACCAGAGGACTGACGTCCACCAGGCAATGGGATGCCCGCCAAGTGTCAGACTGAGTTGGTGATTTCTAATAAACAGAATATTTGGCTTGAGAGATGTGCCGCACTGACAAAAGCCCTGGGTGGGGTGGGGTGTGGTGCGTGCTGGGGCTTCCAGCTGGAGATAACAGCACAGAGCAGGCAACCAGAGGACATACTGCTGGAGAGGTGAGACCCTAAAAAAAAACTGGATTCAAATAGGATTGGTTTTATTTCAAATATTTTAGCTACACTTGATTGAGCTTGCCTGTCTAAAATAAATCCATTCCAGGTAGGACTCAATCAAACTCGCAAAGTATTTCAAATACTATTTGAATCCAGGTCTGGACTCTAGCTAGCTACCCGTGGTTTCTGGATCAACACAGCCTAGTGGAGAGACTCCTCTGGGGCCTGCTGTAACCAGAGCCTACTCCACTGCTGTTATCATTTAGGGATGGGGACCAAGTGCCAAACCCAAGGGTTCCTAAGTTGTGGTGCACGGCTGAAGGGTTTAATTTGGTGCATATGCATTTTTCATTAACTATAGCTGCTGCTATGAGTCCTGGGACCGGGAGACCATCAACAAACATTTGAAGTATAAGAAGAAATAAATCAGGGGCCCTCTCCTCAAAATGTGGATGGAAGGATACCCATGACATCCTCACCCACAACCGTAATGTTGAGACCCACATTTAAAAGGGGGAGAGAAGAATGCACGTGCGGGGAGAGACCAGAGAAGTTTGGTTTAATATTCATATGAAGCCAGATATTTTGGGTTGCAGTAAGCGGTCCCTGGTGCACGTTATTATGGAAGTAAGCCCAAAAGCAGATAGCCTGGCTAAACCAGACTGAATCCAATCAACAGTACTCAGGATGCCCTTTTCTGAACCTTGGCTGGAGCTAACCGCTAAGTAACCTTGCTCAGGTTAAGAGTGGGGAGTAGCTTTCAACAATTTCCTGCTTAGCGCCCTCGACTCGTCATTCAGGGACTGATTACTTTCCGCCTCCTTTTACATGGCCCAGTGTTACCCATGGCAACCTGTTACCCATGGCAACCTGCTGACCACCAGACTTGGGCTCAATTCGAATTGAAGGCAGTCAATTCAGGAAGTGAATTGAATAAAAAATGCAGAAATGTCTAAACTTTTGAAATAGCTTCTACTGTTCAGTTTATTGAGAAGTCATTGAAAATTTAAAAAAAATGTAGATTATTGAACTGTAATTTTTGCTTGCTTCCTGAATTTACTGCCTTCAATTAAAATTGAATAATAAATAAATAATAAATAATTGAATGAATGGAATTGGAATGACCTCTGTGATGATAACGGAATTAAGCAAAGTAAAGACGTAACAGTATCCGCAATCTTTCTATGGTTAAAGTTACTTTAAAGTGTTTAAGACATTTTTCTTAAATTTTCCACATGTTGAATATTTTCCTCGAATTCCTGGCTACAGCACCATTTTTGGAGAGATGTGCCGGTCATATAGCCTTTATCCCGATATCCAATTCTGCTCCAATACATTTAAGTCAGAGGAAGAATCCTATCATATCAGATTGTAAGAAGGGGTTCAATGGAGGTAACGCTTCGCTTCATCTAGCAATAGATTCTTTGGTCCAAACACAAGTATAATCATTCCAAACATTGTTCACATAATCTCCAAGGGGGAAATAAGTCAATAGTAAAGAATTAGCATGTCTGCTTTTCATTTGAAGTAGCCTCACATTTCTGAGGGGACACATCTTTTGTTCCATTTGGCGACTTTCTTCATCTAAATGGTAAACAGGGTTTTTATGTTGATCTTCTAAATATATTTAGTTATTGTTAGGTTTCCTGCAAATGAGTAGAAGCATCAGAAAAAGCAGAATGTAAACAAGTCTAACAATGGGGATGGCAGACAGACAATGAACACTGTAGAGGTTCAAAAAGTTACAGACATGTGAGGTTCGAGAATGATTGAGACCTCAGAGCAGTAGCTAGCTAGCTCCTGCAGTATACTCACACACAAATCCCCCTACAGCTCCATCTGAATTGTGAAAGAAATGAAAAGCGGCCTAGCCTACACCAGTAAAGAGGGCCTAGTTTCTTACCAATCAGATCACACGTCCAATGTCATACACATTCCAATACCTCCACATTGATTGTGTAGGCTAATGCGAGAACTGCCCTCAAACAATAGAATAGATTGAAATAGACATATAATGTCACACTTTTTTTCAGAAAAGACACACAATGGCCATTGTCCCTGTCCACTGCTTTTGTGTCACATCCCTGACAACGTTGGCATTGTCTAATGGTGTGAAGAAATGCACGCTAGGATAGACACGACTCTCACCTTCTCATTATTTTGGTTATAGTGCGAGAGGAATTTTGCACATTCGCTGTAGTTTGCCCATGTCTTGTTGTTGGTAGTGGTCAGCTCCCATGTCCCATTGTTGTCACAGCGACGATAGGCTAGTCCTGTAGAATACAACACATAGAATACAACAGAATGACAATGCACGTGTAATTTCTTTTCACCTGTAAGTACATATTGGTGTTGTATACTAGGATATACTATGCGTGACAATTTCCTAGAATAAATGTCCAAGGCTGTTGGCCTTTTCTAGGAAACAAAGTGAATAGTATGTTAGGAGTTTGGTAGAATGTTATCACATCAGAAATCATGTGTACTTTTTCCAGTGTAACAGCCTTGTCAGATGAAGAACTCAAGTTTTTAAAGATCAAAATCTTGTTGCGTCGATGTAACTATAGAAATGTATTCTAAAGCAACGCCCCATGCCGTCTTCCAGAGTAAAGCAGACACAAGAGGTTGTTTTCAAATTGTACAATAGTGACCACCAGTACCTATGTGCCGTTTAGCAGTCACTTTTTTCCAAAGCGACTTACAGCCGTGCGTGCGCACATTTGACGTAAAACTGAAAATGAGCTCAGTGAAAGAACTGTTGAACTGCAGGCTACCCAGGGCCTGTCTTACCTTTATGGTTGAAGTCGTAAATGTACTCTGGACAGGCAGTGGACACCAGCTTTCCAGGAGACCCCTCAGGCCAACAAACAATGCCATCCCACTCCGGCGAGCAGTAACCATCTGCAGGAATAGAGCCAAAGCAGTAGTGACATTTTACGCCTAGTGACTGACTGTTCTCTGCCTTGGCTCCAACATTACGTCGCCTTAGGCTTTGTTGTATTCCAAGACACCAATGAGTAGCTGTTTTTAGATTGTGCTGTCCCCTGAAAAGGATACACAAATGAGCGTTAACCTAATGTCATGATCATAAACAGCATGTAGAGAAAGATGGCCCCAGTAGGCTGCTAATTGGTTGTAAGTAGGAAATGGATATAATGTCCCTTGTTCACAACACCAGTATGTTTGATCATCCAGAGAAGATGTGTGGCTGCTGCTCTCCAGCAAAACTACAACTAAGGCTAAACAAACAAGCATGTCATTCCCAAAACACCTCAAAATGTCAACATTTTCAAGCAAATGTATCATACTTCAATGTTTTTAATTGTACTTTGTTTTGGCATGAATCTGCTTCCACTGTTTACGTCCAACTCACAAGAAAGACATGCTTGTTAAGTCTGTTGCTTCCGCCGCATTAAAAGGAGACTTGCAATGTTGCAGTCAGGAAATAACGGAGTAGGCCTATGCAGGCATGTTTCTAATTATCCATAGGAGGGGCATAGGCCTAAATGCACTATTTATTGAATGTTTATGATCTTACCGCAGCACTCACACACCTCAACATAAAGCGCATCTCTTCTGTTAAAAGTGGTTTCAATATGGATCTTATTTGTGGAAAATCCAGGCAAAATCAAGAAAACAACAGTGACAATGGTGCATGGTTCTGGATCCCTTGGGAAAAAACAAAGATACTATGGTACACCACTGAATACGGAGTCTAGTTCACCACAGTGGAAGAGCAGAGTCAAGCAGTTAGCAGTTCTGCTAACCTCTCTTATTTCTACCCTCTTGTAAAAATCTTCCCCCCTGGGTATGCGCACAGCGCGGTAAAGTTGTTGTTTGTACACTTTAAGCAAGTTTGCAAAAAAAACCGCCTTCGACTCACAAGGAATTGTTGCTTTGGCAAACAGAACAAACCGTAGATCGATGTCAAGCAACCTTATGCTCATTGATACATGCGGGCAGCAGTAGCATTTTAGAACCAAATTATTCTTAATTGTTAGCTTTACCAAATGGTGCAGAAACCCTAGCCCTCCGACAGTGGGAATGTAGTACCCTCTCCCCACAGATCCCTGGCAGAAGCCACTTTCTGGCTACACTTTCATTTTCTATTATTGAAAACATCTTCCCCACACTCACCACTAATAACTAGATAAGGATAAAACTGTTTTCTCTTTGCTATGGAATCTATTACTTTCTCATTCATGTAATCAATGTTACAAAGAGGCTATGACGGCATTATTTTTATGTGCCTTCAAATTCGCCCATCATTCGGATATCATAATTAGAGAGCACACTTTGTATTTTTTTTCAACTGGTTTTGGACTGAGAGAGAAGCCTAAGATGCTTCACGTTTTTCCATATCAATGACCACATGTCCTGGGAGTGAAATCGGTCTTAGGTTTGAGTTTCTTTTCACTGTACTTTTATAACCCATCGGACCACCTACCAACGGGCTCAAATTAAACACAGAACACACACATATATAATTTCCTATAAAATTCCATGACCATGATTTAAATATAAATGGGACTATGGGGGAGTGGGAGACTTCGGGATTGGTGATGTAATTGAGGTTTATAATAACGCTTTCTTTTTCCCTCCAGTCATTTGATTCAAGTCTTGCAGATGTCAAAACATATCGCAGTAGTTTTGATAGTTGCAAGCTTTTATGACTTTACACCAAGACCACAGGTTTGAATGCTGAGCTATTTTCACACACTGCAAGGTCTGGGGTCTTGAGGCCACATCCCTCCACTAACCTAACCAGGCAAACCTCAGTGTCTCCCTCAATGAAAACGTTGTCTCAGGGAAGTAATGGAGAACTCATGTGTATTTAAGGCACAAATGAGAAATAATAACAAATAGATGGGACTTCACAGTGAAACACTGCAACACTAAACAAGACCCTGGCCTTGGGCTGAGGGTGGCCCACCACCCTACCAGCCACCACTTTCAAAATAGCTAGAATAGAAAGATCAGTTCATTACTATTTGCTAATTTTACTACCACACGGTGCAAACCATTTGAAACAGTCATCCCTCCACAGTTCTAATAATAGTTTGGCTAACCACAAGTTTACAGTGGCACATAACACCAGTGTGCTCACATAAGACATGGTTAAAGACAAATCTGGAAGAAAAGCCAAACACCTCAAAAATGTATTCAGTTGCTACTCTTTGAGTTTGAGTCAGCATGCAAGTTAAGGTTTTTTCACAATAGAGGAGACCAAAATGAGCTTTAGCCCATTCCAAATAAAGGGCACACTTTTCTTAGCCAATGTCGTCAACATTACAAAACTAAAAACTATTCATAAAACATAAATGGCCAGTTAACAGCAAAAGTTTCCTCCGCCATTTGGTCGCGTATACTCCCTCTCTGACCTCTAGGTCACCAGACCACTGATTATTACGCACACCTGTCACCATCGTCATGTGCACCAGCGCTTATTGACACTCACCTGGACTCCATCCCCTCCCTGATTACCTGCCCTATTTATGTCACTCCCTTTGGTTCCTTCCCTAGGCGTTATTGTTTCTGTCAGTGCGCTGTGTGTTTTTTTATTATCTTTTAAAATGAGTTTATTTATTAAATGTATTCACTCCCTGAACTTCCTGACTCTCAGTGTACAATGGTACACATTTCTACAGGGTCATCATGAGACTAACTACAGCATAGGCTATACTGTACAGAACATAATGATGTCAAAGTATTTGCCACCTAATAAACAATGTGCACATTAGGTTGAAATTAAGTTCAAATGAAAATGCTCGAAATTATAAAGTAAAAAGAATACTGAATTAATCAAGCACACCAAATAAGGCATTGAAAGCTTTTTCAGGCAGAAAGTACACCCTAGCCGTTCCTCTCTCTTTGAGAGGTAGGTAATATGCATACCCACATTTCAGCTTCAGCTGAGCTATGATTGTGAAGACATGTGTGTCAAGCCCTGATCTGTTTCACCTGTCCTTGTGGTCGTCTCCACCACCTCCAGGTGTCGCTTATTTTTCCCAGTGTATTTATCACTGTGTTTCCTGTCTCTCTGTGCCAGTTTGTCTTGTATGTTTCCAAGTCAACCAGCAGTTTACCCGTTCTCTTGCTTTTTACATTTCCTTTTTTTTTTTTACCCTTGCCTGTTTCTGGACTTTGTACCCGCCTGCCTGACCATTCTGCCTGCCTTGACCATGAGCCTGTACCTCCTGGACTCTGATCTGGTTTTGATCTTTTTGCCTGTCCATGACCATTCTCTTGCCTACCCCTTTGGATTAATAAACATTTGTAGGACTCCAACCATCTGCCTCCTGTGTTTGCATTTGGGTCTCGCCTTGATAGTGTGCAACCTTTCAAAAAGGGGTCAGGATACAGCCACCAGGCTAAGTCGATTCTACTACTCTCTGACAGCGTCACCAGGTATACAGGTTAAGTAGTCATGTCTGATGCACACACCGTGGTTCAATGTAATTTCATTGAAATGATGTGGGGGAATTTTTTTTTGTTTGATGTTAAAATATTTGGGCTGATGTGATAAATAAAAAGCATTACTACCGTATGGGTACACTAATTTATAAGGGCAGGCCGAGCCGATGACCTCATTTCAAGATGGCTGCTACCTACCTTCCGGTTAGCATTGTGAAGCTTAAATTAAATAAACACGTGACTAATAAAATGTGATTTTACCATGTGCAGTGAAATGCTTACTTATGAGTTCCTAACCAACAATGCAGTTATAAGAAATACAGAGAAAAGTAACAAGTAATTAAAGAGCAGCAGTAAAATAACAATAGCGACTATATACAGGGGGGTACAAATAGAGTCAATGTGCGGGGACACCGGTTGAGGTGTCACTCATTCACTCATTCATATATCCTTATGTACATATTCTTTATCCCCTTACACTGTGTATAAGACAGTAGTTTTTTTTTTGGAATTGTTAGTTAGATTACTTGCTCGTTATTACTGCATTGTCGGAACTAGAAGCACAAGCATTTCGCTACACTCGCATTAACATCTGCTAACCATGTGTATGTGACAAATAAAATTTGATTTGATTTGATTTGATTTGATTTAGGTAGGACATCTACTTTGTGCGTGACAAGTCATTTTTTCAACAAATGTTTACAGACATTATTTCACTTATAATTCACTGTATTACAACTCCAGTGGGTCACAAGTGTACATACACTAAGTTGACTGTGCCTTTAAACAGCTTGGAAAATTCCAGAAAATTATGTCATGGCTTCCGATAGGCTAATTGACATCATTTGAGTCAATTGGAGGTGTACCTGTGGATGTATTTCAAGGCCTACCTTCAAGCTCAGTCCCTCTTTGCTTGACATCATGGGAAATTCTAAAGAAATCAGCCACGACCTGGTCTGATGAAACAAAAATAGAACTGTTTGGCCATAATGACCATCGTTATGTTTGGAGGAAAAAGGGGGAGGCTTGCAAGCCGAAGAACACCATCCCAACCGTGAAGCACGAGGGTGGCAGAATCATATTGTGGAGGTGCTTTGCTGCAGGAAGGCTGGTGCACTTCACAAAATAGATAGCATCACGAGGTAGGAAAATTGTGAATATATTGAAGCAACATCTCATGACATCAGTCAGGAAGTTAAAGCTTGGTTGCAAATGGGTCTTCCAAATGGACAATGACCTACTTCCAAAGTTGTGGAAAAATGGCTTAAGTACAACAAAGTCAAGGTATTGGAGTGGCCATCACAAAGCGCTGACCTCAATCCTATAGAACATTTGTGGGCAGAAGTGAAAAAGAGTGTGCGAGCAAAGAGGCCTACAAACCTGACTCAGTTACACCAGCTCTGTCAGGAAGAATGGGCCAAAATTCATCCAACTTATTATGGGAAGCGTGTGGAAGGCTACCCGAAATGTTTGACCCAAGTTTTAAACAATTTAAAGGCAATGCTACCAAATACTAATTGAGTGTATGTAAACTTCTGACCCACTAGGAATGTGATGAAAGAAATAAAAGCTGAAATCATTCTCTCTACTATTATTCGGACATTTCACATTCTTAAAATAAAGTGGTGATCTTAACTGACCTAAAACAGGGAATTTGTACTAAGATTAAATGTCAGGAATTGTGAAAAACTGAGTTTAAATGTATTTGGCTAAGGTGTATGTAAACTTCTGACTTCAACTGTACATGTAGGTAGAGTAAAAGTGACTATGCATAGATGACAACAGAGAGTAGCAGTGGTGAAAAGACTATGCAAATAGTCTGGGTATTTGACTAGCTGTTAAGGAGTCTAATGGCATGGGGGGATAGAAGCTGTTTTTACAAGCCTCTTGGACCTAGACTCGGTGCTCCGGTACCGCTTGCCGTGCGGTAGCAGAGAGGACAGTCTATGACTAGCGTGGCTGGAGTTTTAAACCATTTTTAGGGCATTCCTCTGACACCGCCTGGTATAGAGGTCCTGGATGGCAAGAAGCTTCGGCCCAGTAATGTATTGGGCAGTTCGCACTACCCTCTAATGCCTTGCGGTCGGAGGCCGAGCAGTTGCCATACCAGCTAGTGATGCAACCAGTCAGTATGCTCTCTCTGGTGCCTGCTTTTATTTAACACACACTGAAAGCTGGGACTTCACAGATCATGAGGATATCTTATTTGTCTGCCTGTGACCTACAGTTATTGATCACCAGCCCCGAGAGTCAAAATATTCATATTACACAACGTTTTCACCAAACAGCAAACATATTACAAGGTAAGCTTCAATGATCGGTCTGTGTTTGAGTTATAGCTACATGGGGGGCTTATCAAATGACTCCTTAGGTTGGTAGCAACAAATCTAGCCTGTTATCTGATGACGTATGACTTAATGGCAACGTCGAATGTCTACCAAGTAACTATATCTTTGCGCATAAAAAATATGTTGCCTGCTTACGCGATGTAGATATCCATATCCCCTGTACGTCCCCCGACACCGCCACAATGTTTGAGAGAGGTTGACGATGCAGAACTTTAGTTTGTAATTGTGAACAATAACTTTTATGCACATCCTGTGTGCAAAAACAGTCCAATTACCACATTCAGACACTTTGGAGAGGTTGAAAGGAAACTTGAATGTAGCCTGGATACTCCATAACACCACCACAATGTTTGAGTGAGGTTGATGTGATACAAATTGTGTTTTTTGTACTGAACAAATTGCATTTAGGGATTTCAAATATATAAAAGCACTGGAATTATTTAATTTACAGACATATGCCGCTTTGGAGAGGTTTAGGGACACTTGGAAGCGTCCTGTAACCACACCTGACACCACTTACTACAACATTTGTCCATTTCTAGTTGTTAGGTCTATTAATCCCATTTTTTTCTGATATTGCTCACAATGTTGTGGAAGCCATCTGATGTCTTTCCTGCTCTAGTCATCAGTAATTCAAATAAAAGAACAGAGTGTGCTTGATCTTGTGTATTCTGGCCTACGTAACTCCGAACTATCTTCTGCTAATTTCCTCATAATCTCCCAGATGTCTTCTTTCCAAATATACCATGTCAGAATCATGTAATTACACAGGAGTAGCACCTACTTTTGGGTATGTATATTTAGGCGGAAATCTACATTTTGCCACTACATTTAAGAGGTTATTAATTAGAACTTAAGACTCCATGGATTGAGGAGGAATTTAAAAACGTTATGGTTGATAGAGATTGGGCAAAAGGAGGTTCTAATAAGTCTGGCTGGACATCTGACTGGCTGACTGACTGCAAATAAAAAAATTGTGACTAAACTCAACAAAAAGAAGAAAAACTTATGAAGCCAAGATCAATGATACACTATACAGTATATACAAAAGTATGTGGACACCCCTTCAAATGAATGGATTCTGGTTATTTCAGCCACACCCGTATAAAATCGAGCACAGCCATGCAATCTCCATAGACAAACATTGGCAGAATAATGGCCTTACTGAAGAGCTCAATGACTTTTGAAGTGGCATCGTCATAGGATGCCACCTTTCCAACAAGTTTGTCAAATGTCTGCCCTGCTAGAGCTGCCCCGGTCAACTGTAAGTGATGTTATTGTGAAGTGAAAACATCTAAGAGCAACAACGGCTCAGCCTTGAATGCCACACAAGCTCACAGAACGGGTTCCTAACTGCCTCTGGATACAACGTCAGCATAAGAACTGTTCGTCGGGAGCTTCATGAAATGGGTATCTATGGCCGATTACTTCATTGGCAAAATGGGAAAACCTAGGCAGGAAATGCCAATAATGAACAGTGAGCCATCCTAATTCATGCATAGAAAAAACTAACAATGAAAAAAGTGCATTGTAAGTTAGTGTGGGAGAGGTGGGAAAATGATTGTTATCGATCAATAATGGCAAACCTCCTGGCAATGACAACTTAGATGGATAGCTACTGAGGAAGGTAGCTGACTTTATAGCCACTCCTATCTGTCATATATTTAGTCTGAGCCTAGAGGAATGTCTTTGTCCTCAGGCCTGGAGGGAAGCCAAAGTCATTCCACTGCCTAAGAGTGATAAAGCAACCTTTACTGGTTCTAACAGTAGACCTGCCAGCTCTTAGCAAACTGTTGGAAACAATTATGTTTGACCAAATACAATACTACTTCTCTGTAACAAATTAACAATTTCAGCAAGCTTATATAGAAGGGCACTCAACATGTACTGCACTGACAAACGACTGATGATTGGTTCAAATGCATTCATAATAAGAAGATTGTGGGAGCTGTACTGTTAGATTTCAGAGCAGCCTTTGATATTATTGACAATAACCTGTTAAGAAAACATATGTATTAATGGCTTTTCAACCTCAGCTCTGAATCCATGATATGGCAATCTAATAGAACTCAGAGGTTGTTTTTTAATGGAAGCTTCTCTAATGTCAAAGATTTAAACTATGTTGTACCGCATGGCAGCTCTTTAGGCCCTCTGTTTTCTATTTTTACCAATGACCCGCCACTGGCATTAAACAAAGCATGTGTGTCCGTGTATGCTGATAATTCAACCACATACACATCAGCAACCACAGCTAATGAATTCACTGAAGCCCTTAAATAGTTGCAGTCTGTTTTGGAATGGGTGGCCAGTAATAAACTGGTCCTGAACATCTCTACAACTAAGAGCATTGTATTTGGTAAAACTCATGCCCTAAATTCTAGACCTTAGCTGAATCTGGTAATGAATGGTATGGCTGTTGAACAAGTTGAGGAGACTAAATTACTTGGTTTTACCTTAGATCGTAAACTGTCATGGTCAAAACATATAGATTCAATGGTTGTAAAGATGGGCAGAGGTCTGTCCATAATAAAGAGATGCTCTGCTTTTTTGACACCCCACGCCACAAAGCAAATCCTGCAGGCTCTAGTTTTATCTTATTTTATTGTCCAGTCATATGGTCAAGTGCTGCAAAAAAGACCTAGTTAAGCTGTAGCTGGCCCAGAACAGAGCGGCAAGTCTTGCTCTGCATTGTAAATCAGAGGGGTAATATTAATACTATGCATGCCAGTCTCTCTTGGCTAAGAGTTGAGGAAAGACTGACTAACATCCGAACATCAAACCTACAGGACAGGTACAGGATGGCAACAACAACTGCCCAAGTTACACCAAAAACACACAATCCCTCCATCAGTGCTCAGACTGTCCGCAATAGGCTGAGAAAGGATGGACTGAGGGCTTGTAGGCCTGTTGTAAGGCAGGGCCTCACCAGACATCACCGGCAACAACGTCGTCTATGGGCACAAACCCACCATCACAGGACCAGACAGGACTGGCAAAAAGTGCTCTTCACTGACGAGTCGCGGTTTTGTCTCACCAGGAGTGATGGTCGGATTCGTGTTTATCGTCGTTACACCGAGGCCTGTACTGTGGAGCGGGATCGATTTGGTGGTGGACGGTCTGTCATGGTCTGGGGCGGTGTGTCACAGCATCATTGGACTAAGCTTGTTGTCATTGCAGGCAATCTCAACGCTGTGCGTTACAGGGAAGGGACATTCCCCCCCAAAATGTCCGGAAACTTGCAGGTGCCTTGGTGGAAGAGTGGGGTAACATCTCACAGTAAGAACTGGCAAATCTGGTGCAGTCCATGAGAAGGAGATGCACTGCAGTACTTAATGCAGCTGGTGGCCACACCAGATACTGACTACTACTGATTACTTTTGATTTTGACCCCCCCTTTGATCAGGGACACATTATTCCATGTCTGTGGAACTTGTTCAGTTGTCTCAGTTGTTGAATCTTGTTATGTTCATACAAATATTTACACATGTTAAGTTTACTGAAAATAAACACAGTTGACAGTGAGAGGAGGTACATTTTTTGCTGAGAATAGAAACAAGTTATATTTTAGCACCTGGCTACACAGATGCTTGTTGATGCGCGCGAGCAATGTGGGTGCAATGATTGAATAACATGTATGTGTACATTTATTTTGCAACACGAGTGGTGTGTTCAGCATATCAGAAACATTAATGTGTTGGAAATTCCAAATTGTTTGCATAGCCAACTTACACACAGCATTTACACACTTACCCCACCAGGTATGCCACCAGGGTTATTTTTACAGTCCCCAGATCCAGAACAGATTCAAGGAAACATACAGTACTATATAGAGCCATGAGTGCATGCAACTGCCTTTCATCTTATATAGTGCAAGTGAACAGCAAACCTGGTTTCAAAAACCAAATAAAGAAACCTCACGGCACAACGCCTCTCCCCCATGTGACCTACTTGTTGTGTGTATGTATTATCACCTCTACAGGATTGGTGGGTCCCCTGCGGGAGGGTTGCGCTAACGTAGTCTAATGCGATTAACATGAGGTTGTAAGTAACAAGACAATTTCCCAGGACACAGACATATCTGATATTGGCAGAAAGCTTAAATTATTGTTCATCTAACTGCACTGTCCAATTTACAGTAGCTATAACAGTGAAATAATACCATGCTATTGTTTGAGGAGATTGCACAGTTATGAACTTGAAAAGTTATTAATAAACCAATTAGGCACATTTGGGCAGTCTTGATACAAACATTTTAACAGAAACGCAATGTTTCATTGGATCAGTCCAAAATTTTGCACATACACTGATGCCATCTAGTGACCAAAATCTAAATTGCACCTGGGCTGGAATAATAAATTATGGCCTTTCTCTTGCATTTTAAAGATGGTACAAAAAAAAAGTTTTTTATTTTACCAGATATCTTTTACCAGATCTAATGTGTTATATTCTCATACATTAATTTAACATTTACACAAACGTCAGTGTTTCCTTTCAAATGGTATCAAGAATGTGCATATCCTTACTTCAGGTCCTGAGCTACAGGCAGTTAGATTTGGATAAATCATTTTAGGTGAAAATTGAAAGGAAAAAAAGGGTCCGATCCTTAAGAGGTTTTTAAAGACAATTATTTCAATTTGTGATTTGCGTTTCTGTCCATTTCACAAATGGACGAATTTAAAAAGAAACCGACCAAAACTGGAGGTAAGATTCTCTATGGTAATAAAATATTAGGTCGACTTAACACATACTCCATTTAAAATGTAAAATACTCTCCCAAATGATGAAGGAGGAAGCTGTTGAAGGATGAAATCTACCCTGGAATTGTACCCCCCAGCTACCTGGAAAAAATAATAACGCCTCATACGACAGTGACACGCAAGACATGTCAAGCTGCATTAGGGCTGATGGTGGTCAGAGGTGGTAAGGAGGCTCATCTTAGACAGCTCTAATGTGGCTCCAAGTGCTCTGCTTAGTGTTAGTGTCTGGGATCATTCTGATCAATACACTTTGAGGAACCACAGGCATGCTTTACCCTTTCCCTGTTAAACACTGAAACCATATCGTACCGACACGTCTTTTGATGATTGATGATGATTGATGATCTTAAAAAAAAAGATGTTCTTTTAAGTTCTATTTCAAGTTAAGCCTGAAAGCTGTGAACATTTGCAGAATCTGTGCACATTTGGGGAATATTGTGAGAGATAATATAACTACTGGGAATCTATCAACCATTTGTATTTCTTAGTTCTACAGTACAATACAAATTTGTATTTGTATTGTATCATTTACGAGAAAGAATGTGTCTGTTTCCAACACAGAAAGAACACAAGACCACAATGAACCAGGGTTAAAGAGAAAATAATATGACTGTCTGGATATGGAATCAAAAACCTCTTTAGAATAATCAAACTGAAAAAATATATACTGACCACAGACACGGAAAATCTGGTGTCTGCCTGAAAGTGACGGTCATTCGCACAACCACAAGTAAACAAATACAGACTGGATCAGCTTCTCTCAAAAATCCCCCGACCACCCTAACCATACAGGAAGAAATAGAATAAAATGTTCCACTCTTAATTTCAAACTATAGTCCAGCCATGGTACTATACGTAATTGTCCTGAATGAATGCTCCATATTAAAGCTACAATCTGGGATTGGATCAATGCCATCAACATTCACACTAATTTGACTAATATGATTCAAATAGTGACAAAGGAAACCATTTTCTCCACAAGATAATTCATTATCTTGTGACAGGCTCTAAAAAATAAACTTCCATTTTCCGACGTTCTGTCAGTCAAATCATTATTCCTACAGAATGCCTGTTTTGAGTTCTGACTCGCTCAATAATCTATACATCTCAGCCTCTTAGTCGACTGTTTCCTCTGCTCTGTGTGTGATTTTTCTGCTGAGACAACACACAGTAGTAGACAAAATAATGCTTATACTTATGATATGCCCTCAGGTGTCAATGTGACATAACTACATTCATGCCTGGTTAACAGAGCATGCAGAGCAGGCAGTGAACCAACAGAGATTTAATTTAACTGTGCAGAGAGCCACATACAGTATGTCATTTATCCAATATCAACATGACAGGACCATTTTCATGTCAATAAAAAAAAGGGGTAGGCTGACACATCAGGTTTAAAGAACTTTTATCTGATAAAAAGTACATTTAAAAATCCATTTAAAACTCACCACCAGGCTTGTGTTTGTTCCTGATGGCTACCTCACACTTCCGTTTGGCTTTGAACAACAGGCCGATCTGTTCCTCTTTGGTGAGCACATCATCTGCCTCTACCTGCATAAAAAAAGGACAATGACACTGAGTTAGTACACTGAGGAGCAACCTTTTTTCCATAAACACAATGGAAAAGTTTAATAAACATCAGATGGCAGAGCAGGAATGCTTTGTTGTGAAACCACATTTAATTTCCCATATCAATAAGCATTTTATGCTAGGTTGACAGCATTATTTTATGCGAGGTTGACAGCATTATTTTATGCGAGGTTGACAGCATTATTTTATGCGAGGTTGACCCAAACAGTTTGTAACAAACATCAGATAGCAGAGCGGGAGGTTGTGTACACTCACACACACACCACACTCATACTGTAAACAAACAACAAGCCTAGCCAACAGCAGTAGGGGGTAGACTTGTAGCATGTGTAATGTGTACATAGATGCAATACAACCCGAGTATCAAAACCCCATCCCTCATTGTCCCAGTCTAACAGTTTCCTAAAGCACAAAAAAAGCATTTTCTTTCACAGTACAATTAAGATGAACCAAATAAGAGGCATTTGGCCAACTGTGAGTCACGGTGGTTTAGGTAAACGTATAGTCAGTTACAGATTTTTTATTCCTGTCTTAACTGCCCATGAAGGCAAGGGGTTATCAAAGACCTTGCGGTTTCTGTTTCTTGTCTAAACAGTATCAGTTTCGCTCTTTGTTTATAGTCCCAGCTGGTACTCCTGTGATTTTAGTCACTCTGTGGCTGGTGTACCATTTAAGCACTAATCAGATATGACTTTTTCCTCTTACATCTCACAACATTTGCTCAACTTTCAAACCGTGCTGGAGACAGAGCCATAATATCCCAGGTGGGGTTTCCCATTCAATGAAATGTCTGCATTTTAAAGATTACTACACTGACTACCCATACATCCAACCCTTACACACAAACACACACAAAGGCATTTCAATTATACTGTATACTATTTATTCTACTGCGCGACCAATTCACTACCCACTATATACATACAGTCAAATTAGATCATTATTTTGTAAATACAGTCCATTATTACATCATACTACCTCTATTACTTGTTATTTTTTACTTGATTATTTTATTCTTATCAATAGCTAGGTTTCCATCCAATTTGCGACAGATTTTGATGCAAATACTCTCGAATCCGGATAAAGAAAATATGCAGGTTTTCCCACCAGTGGTGTGTTTCCACCAAATGGACTTTTTGCTAATAACAATCAGTGTGTGATGAAATGTAATTGAAAAATGTTATTTTTCGCTCAAGTTTTCATGTACCGAACAAAAATCAAGTTCAATACGTTTCCATCGCATTTTCAACTCCACGGATAGTATTGTCACAAAAACGGTTGTGTTAAGTGAATGTGCCTATTCTGGTCTTGACACATGCTCTCTAGCTAACAGCTCGCAGATACAGTGCTGGTAGACTGTACGGGTATAGTATACATGATGAGATTATGATGGATAATAGCGAGAACATTTTTATTTGTCAAATGGCTGTCAAGCATCGATCATCATGTCGATATCTTTTTAGAAAGGGGCATCAAGATCACAGTGCACTTTCACCACCCTGTGAAGTTTATCATAACTTATATCATCTGTACCCTACTAAACTGCATAGTTTCCAGAGTCGTACTGGGAGGACCACACACCATATCGTGTTACTCCAAATTTACTTTGATATGATGGTGATTATATCAATATTTGCGCATAAATGCGTTTCCGCCGCCATTTCTCACATAATTAATTTTAGACACAAAAAGATCCCACCATCGGCAATTATAAAATTGTACCAAACCTTCCTGTTTCCATCACACCTATCGTAAAAAAAAACTAAACATGTTTTATACGGTATGACTTTACACGCAGAAAAACTGTGCATGGAAATGTGGCTATTGATATTGATCAATGTACTACATTGTTGAGGGAGCTAGCACATAAGCATTTCACGGCACCTTTTACACCTGCTGTAAAATGTGTGTGTGATGAATAATTAGATTTAATAGGTGCCTTTGGCAGAACGCTGAGTGCTGGGATCGGAACGCATCGGCAACACATATTGTTCTATTGATTTTGACAAGTGTCATCTTTGGCATTCGTGACAATACATTTCATATGCTTGCTTCCCAGCAGGCATCTTTCCAACTGTTTGAAAACGTATGGTTGAAAATCCCGTATAATTTAAACGAGTGGCACATAACGCACACAACTACATTTCTTATCACTGTATATATTTTTACTGTAAGTGCAGGAAGAACAGTCTAACTGAGCCAAAGTGGTGTGATAATGTCAAAAGTTTAAAAAATTTTTTTTAAAAGTTGACCCTAGAATCAAGGCCAAAATGGCTCTCTAAACACATTTCCACCCACATTCTTTATGCTAGTCATACGAGTCATACCATCGTATGCGAGTTCTAAACATTTTTTTTTATGCAAGTCATACAATTTTATAAAATGCCGACAAATAATGTGTTCGTCCGTCATGGTGGGATCTTTTTGTGTGAGTGAAATTAATTATGCTAGAAATAGCGCAAAAATTTAAATAATAAATCACATGTTATTGGTCACATACACATGTTTAGCGGATGATATTGTGGGTGTAGAACAATGGTTTGTGTTTCGAGCTCCAACAGTGCAGTAATATCTAACAATTCACAACAATACACACAAACCTAAAAGTAAAAGAACGGAATTAAGGAATGTATAAATATTAGGATGCGCAATGTCGGAGTGGCATAGACTAAAATACAGTAGAATACAGTATATACATATGATATGTGTAAAGCAAAACATATGCACACATTATTCAAGTGAATAGTGTTCCATTATGAAAGATTATATCGAAGTAAACTTGGAGTCACGCAATGATGGTCCTTCCACTACGACTCAGGAAACCATGCAGTTTATTAAACTACAGATTAAATAAATTATGATGAGCATCACAGAGTGGTGAAAATGCATGATGATCTTGATGCTAAATATCAATGGTCTTATTCTGGTGACATGATGATCAATGCTTGACTGCCGTTTAACAAACAAAAATAATTCTCACTGTTAGCCATACAATTCTCATCATGGAGACTGGCCTACCCGCACAATTTACCTGCATTGTATCTGCGAGTTAATGGCTAGAGAGCACGTGCCAAGACCAGAGTAGGCCCATTTGCTATTTAACGCAACAGTTTTTGTGGCAAAATTATCGGTGGAGTTGAAAATTCGATGGGAACACATTGAACTTTAGAAGTGTATTCGGTACATGAAAACATACACAGAACTTACACAGCTTTTTAATCTTTGAACTTATATGGTGATTGTCTTCTAAACTTTCATAGTATTACCATGACTACTGGCAAAACAGTTCATCTTTCAGTCACCCACGTGTGTATAACCAATGAGGAGATGGCACGTGGGTACCTGCTTCTATAAACCAATGAGGAGATGGGAGAGGCAGGACTTTCAGCGGGATCTGCGTCACAAATAGAAAGGAGTTCGATTTTAGCCCTTGGCATCGCAGACGCTCGTTGACGCGCACGAGCAGTGTGGGTGCAATAATTGAACAACATGGATTTCTAAATTTATTTTGCGACACTCACGCACTGACGTGTCTGGTCTGGTCAGCATGTTATGCAAAAAAAAAATAATGCAAATTTGTGTGTGCATTACATCACCACATGCAGATATTTATCCGCATCAAGTTTGTTTGGAAATTTGCATATTTACATCAGAATTTGTTGCCAAGTGGATGGAAACCTAGCTACTGTGACTAAAGAAGTGATAAAACCCTCATCCCTCAGCCAGTGTCAGAATCTCAGCATGTGGTACTGTATGTCAGCGTAGGGACCTTCAGATATGGATATATATACCCCATAAAAGCTGGCATGCTCCAATGTGCCACCAAGTTGACGCAAAGGAGACATTTGACTTAATGTAGGCCTACTCCCAAGAGAAAGTGAACTTGAGTATTAGTTAAAAAGAAAAATAGGTATCAGAGTAGTCTATAATGCCTACTCCGGTTGTCTGTATATCTAGACAACATATTGTGACTTCAATCTACATTTAAATCATTAGGGAAATAAGATGTGAGTTTTGTCTCTGAAGCCATGTGATTCAGGGGATATAATATTACATGACAAATACCAGGCCCTCTGCACTGCAACACTTGAAACCCTAATGCTTGATCCATCAATATTTTCACTAGTTTAAGGCTTGAAATAAGGATGTCCATTTTGAGAGCTGAATGGGGTATAGAGGAAAGAGGACATTTATGGCCTAGGACGGTAAACAACCACAGATGGAACAACATTTCACCACACAGCGACAAGGATAGATACAACCTGTTTACTGTACTGGCTATGCCAATATAGAATATTCCACAGGTCTATTCCAAAGAAGCGAAGATCTTTTTCACATCTAATTCACTGCTGACTTATGTTGCTTTATGCAAGGGTAATGCCAGTGACAGGCCAGAAAAACAACTAAACTGAGCTTGCTGACGTCAGCCCTTGAAAAGACTGGTGTCTTCATCATCTTCGTTCCAAATCTAAAGATGGCATATTCAGAAAATAATTAAGTTTGACATTAAGTAGCCATCGGAGGTCTTTAAAGAAACTATGCACAAGGAAGTTGAAGAACAAAGATCTTAAACATAACTGTATAGACCATTTTTACTTTGCAATTTGATTCTGCAGGTAAGAGAGAGGGCAGTGTTTAACCTTAGTTTCATGCAATGTGTTTTTAAGGCTTCCTGGAAGAAAACAGCTTTTTTAATCTAAATATATATATATATATATATATTTTTTAATCTAAATCTGCCCCTGAACTACAAATGACAGTTTGATAAATACCTTCAAGCCAGGATTTGACGGGGATTTGTCACCTTTAAAATGTTATCTCTATATAATGGATAAATAAAGCTATATTCTACTGTAAACCTTGACCTTTCTGGTATGGCTTAGTTTTGTGACCCTGTTGCATGGAAGAGTAATTGGGGTTACATTTGGGGCTGTGTGTTAAGACAGAAATAAGGTCAAAGAGAATGAGAAGCCCCCCCAGGTATAATGGAATTGTCCGCAGACTCCAGACAATATCTTACAAGAAGACAGCGCAGCCTACTTGGTAAAGAAGAAATAATCCCTCTTTATAATGTCAAGATATCATGACATATCAATTCAGATTAGAGCCATCCTTTAGAGGAGTATCCTGGGTAATAAGCCTGTGCCTTACGATAGTTTTCAAAAACTGTTCCTTCTCCACTGGCCAGGCTCCAAACCACCAAAACAAACATAAGTCTTACAGGGAGAAGCTTTGCACATTCTTATTTATCTGAATTGAATAAAAAAAATACAGTATTCTTTTTGTTAAATATTTTTGACAGAGTGCCAAAAAGAAAATGAGAAAAGTACACACCATATAAATATGAGTTTTCATCATTGGTCCTCATCATTGGTCCTCGAAATACAAACACTACTTGAATGAACAGACTCAAGAAAATGAATTAAATTAAATTTAAATTAAATCTATTTTCAAGGAACTGTGCAGACCAATATTGAGTTTGCTGCATATAGACTGAAGGGACAAGACCATTGAAACAATCAGTGTCGTACCACTATGGCTATTGCCTGTTGATGAATATACAGTACAATTGGATCCACTCTTGCTTTATTAAGTTTATAGACTAAATAAAATTGCATCCATTTACTGCTCACTCAAAGTTGTCGTCAATTCTGTTTGAGTAACACGAGAGAATAGATTTGGTTTCTGTTGAAATACTGCAGAAAATATTGATTATTTTTGTTTTGTTGCAAATGCACATATACAGTGTATTCGGAAAGTATTCAGACCCCTTTACTTTTTCCAAAATTTGTTACGTTACAGCCTTGTTCTAAAATGTATTAAATAGTTTTTCCCCCCCTCAATCTACACACAATACCCAATAATGACAAAGCAAAAACAGTTTAGAATTTTTTTGCAAATGTATTAAAAATAAAAAAATGGAAATATCAAATTTACATACAAGTATTCAGACCTCTTGCTATGAGACTCAAAATTGAGCTCAGGTGCATCCTGTTTCCATTGATCATCCTTGAGATGTTTCTACAACTTGGAGTCCAACTGTGGTAAATTCAATTGCATGGACATGATTTGGAAAGGCACACACCTGTCTATATAAGGTCCCACAGTTAGTGCATATCAGAGCAAAAACCAAGCCATGAGGTAGAAGTAATTGTCTGTAGAGCTCCGAGACAGGATTGTGTCGAGGCACAGATTTGGGGAAGGGTACTAAAGAAATGTCTGCAGCATTGAAGGTCCCCAAGAACAAAATGGCCTCCATCATTCTTAAATGGAAGAAGTTTGGAACCACCAAGTATCTTTCTGGAGTTGGCTGCCAGTCCAAATTGAGCAATCGGGGGAGAAGGGCCTTGGTCAGGGAGGTGACCAAAAACCTGATGATCACTCTGACAGAGCTCCAGCGTTCCTCTGTGGAGATGAGAGAACCTCCCAGAAGGACAACCATCTCTGCAGCACTCCACCAATCAGGCCTTTATGGTAGAGTAGATAGACAGAAGCCACTCTTCAGTAAAAGGAACATGACAGCCCACTTGGAGTTTGCCAAAAGGCACCTAAGAGAAACAAGGAGAAACAAGATTCTCTGGTCTGATGAAACCAAGATTGAACTCATTGGCCAGAATGCCAAGCATCACGTCTGAAGGAAACCTGGCACCATCCCTAAGGGGAAACATGGTGGTGGCAATATCATGCTGCAGGGATGTTTTACAGCTGCAGGGACTGGGAGACTAGTCAGGTTTGAGAGAAAGATGAACTGAGCAATGTACAGAGAGATCCTTGATGAAAACTGGCTCCAGACCGCTCAGGAATTCAGACTGGGGTTAAGGTTCACCTTCTAACATGACAATGACCCTAAGCACACAGCCAAGACAATGCAGGAGTGGCGTCGGTACAAGTCCCCGAATGTCCTTGAGTGGCCCAGCCAGAGCCCGGACTTGAACCTGATCAAACATCTCTGGAGAGACCTAAAAATAACTGTGCAGTGAGATTCCCCATGCAACCTGACAGAGCTTGAGAGGATCTGCAGGGAAGAATACAGGTGTGCCAAGCATGTAGCATCATACCCAAGAAGACTCCAGGCTGAAATTTCTGCCAAAGGTGATTCAACAAAGTACAGAGTAAAGGGTCTGAACACTTATGTAAATGTGATATTTCCTGTTTTTGCTTTGGTCATTCATTTAATCCATTTCAGAATAAGTCTAACGTAACAAAATGGGGAAAAAGTCAAGGGGTCTGAGTGGTGACAAGATTGCAAAAAGAATGAGTTGAGCCCACTACATTACCCATAGTCTTGATTATAGATATGTAGTATTCTACAATGGCAGAAAGCATTTTCTGAAATCGTTCCCTCTGTATATTTATGAGTAAAACGCTGAAAGTGGAAGTTTTCCCATCCAAAAACTGAACAACAATGCCTGTATGTGTTCCAAGATTATTAAATAAACATGTATCAATTATATACATAAAAACAACAGACAAGTCGTTACTGAAATCATGTTTTCCACAAATAAAAAAAGCAGGAAATTCTGAACACTTACAGTTGAAGTCTGAAGTTTACATACACCTTAGTCAAATGGATTTAAACTCAGTTTTTCACAATTCCCGACACGTAATCCTAGTAGAAAATCCCTGTCTTAAATCAGTTAGGATCACCACTTTATTTTAAGAATGTGAAATGTCAGAATAATAGTAGAGAGAAGGATTTATTTCAGCTTTTATTGTTTATCACATTCCCAGTGGGTCAAAAGTTTACATACACTCAATTAGTATTTGGTAGCATTGCCTTTAAATTGTTTAACTTGGGTCAAACTTTTCGGGTAGCCTTCCACAAGCTTCCCACATTAAGTTGGGGGGATTTTGGCCCATTCCTCCTGACAGAGCTAGTGTAACTGAGTCAGGTTTGTAGGCCTCCTTGCTCGCACACACTTTTTTAGTTCTGCCCAGAAATGTTCTATGGGATTGAGGTCAGGGCTTTGTGATGGTCACTCCAATATCTTGACTTTGTTGTGCTTAAGCAATTTTGCCACAACTTTGGAAGTATGCTTAGTGTCATTGTCCATTTGGAAGACCCATTTGCGACCAAGCTTTAACTTCCTGACTGATGTCTTGAGATGTTGCTTCAAGATATCCACATAATTTTCCATCCTCATGACGCCATCTATTTTGTTTAGTTCACCAGTCCCTCCTGCAGCAAAGCACACCCACAACATGATGCTGCTACCCCCATGCTTCACAGTTGGGATGGTGTGAGCGGTATGATGGCTGCGCGGTCGCATATACTTGCGTACTATTGTTTGTACAGATCAACGTGGTACCTTCAGGTGTTTGGAAATTGCTCTCAAGGATGAACCAGACTTGGAGGTCTACAAATTTTTTTGTAATTTTTTTTGTCTTGGCTGATTTCTTTTGATTTTCCCATGATGTCAAGCAAAGAGGCACTGAGTTTAAAGGTAGGCCTTGAAATACATCCACAGGTACACCTCCAATGTCAATTAGCCTATCAGAAGCCATGACATCATTTTCTGGAATTTTCCAAGCTGTTTAAAGGCACAGTCAACTTAGTGTATATAAACTTCTGACCCACTGGAATTGTGATACAGTGAATTATAAGTGAAATAATCTGTCTGTAAACAATTGTTGGTAAAATGACTTGTGTCATGCATAAAGTAGACGTCCCAACCGACTTGCCAAAACTATAGTTTGTTAACAATACATTTGTGGAGTGGTTTATTTATGTATTTATTTTATTTAACCTTTATTTAACCAGGTAGGCAAGTTGAGAACAAGTTCTCATTTACAATTGCGACCTGGCCAAGCTAAAGCAAAGCAGTTCGACACATATAACAACACAGAGTTACACATGGAGTAAAACAAACATATAGTCAATAATACAGTAGAAACAAGTCTATATACAATGTGAGCAAATGAGGTGAGATAAGGGAGGTAAAGGCAAAAAAAAGGCCATGGTGGCAAAGTAAATACAATATAGCAAGTAAAACACTGGAATGGTACATTTGCAGTGGAAGAATGTGCAAAGTAGAAATAAAAATAATGGGGTGCAAAGGAGCAAAATAAATAAATAAATAAATAAATAGATAAATAAAAGAAATACAGTAGGGAAAGAGGTAGTTGTTTGGGCTAAATTATAGGTGTGCTATGTACAGGTGCAGTAATCTGTGAGCTGCTCTGACAGCTGGTGCTTAAAGCTAGTGAGGGAGATAAGTGTTTCCAGTTTCAGAGATTTTTGTAGTTTGTTCCAGTCATTGGCAGCAGAGAACTGGAAGGAGAGGTGGCCAAAGAAAGAATTGGTTTTGGGGGTGACCAGAGAGATATACCTGCTGGAGTGCGTGCTACAGGTGGGTGATGCTATGGTGACCAGCGAGCTGAGATAAGGGGGGGACTTTACCTAGCAAGGTCTTGTAGATGACATGGAGCCAGTGGGTTTGGCGACGAGTATGAAGTGAGGGCCAGCCAACGAGAGCGTACAGGTCGCAATGGTGGGTAGTATATGGGGCTTTGGTGACAAAACGGATGGCACTGTGATAGACTGCATCCAATTAGTTGAGTAGGGTGTTGGAGGCAATTTGAAAAACGAGTTTTAAATGAACAAACTAAGTGTATGTAAACTTCCGACTTCAACTGTATGTATGTGGAAGGACATGCATTTAATACATTAACCTTAACCTGGGATGGTTAAGATTAAGAAAGTTAAAAGTGAGATACAATAGCCTACTGCAGAAAAATATGCCACAAGCTGTGTTTCAAAAGATTATGATGTGTATTTTGGGCCATTTGTGGGGTTGGGGTGTTCAAATGTGAAGACAGACAAAGTATCATTCAATACACACAGCTAGGCCATTATAGTCGGAAATATAAATGTAAGGAAATACAACATACACTGACTATAGGAACACTTTATATTAGTGTTAAATTCATGTATTGCTTGTAAGAACAATGCTTGTTTTCTTGTGAAGGAAAATCTGCTCCCCTAAACCTTAAATTGTTAAGAATAAAAGGTTAATAGCGGCATCCTCATTCTGAAGATTTAGAGTATCCATTGTGCTTTCTGCTCAGCTATCGGTGTGAATAACCGACAACCCAACATACACAAGGGAACTTTTTTTTATATCTCACCGTTGCTTTTCATTTCATGGCAAATTGCACTTGATGGATTTTCAAAAACGTAGGTCATTTCGGGATAAGTCCAGCCACCAAACCATTAAATCATTTTTAATGCTGGGGGAGAAAAAGGAAAACACTGTATATTATTGACACAAAAGTCCTATGTCCACTTTCAGACGTCCAACTCCAGTTTCTGTGATTTGCCTGTCAACACCAAACTCCTGATCAGTAGGCGTTTTGATTGAAAACGTGCTTCAGATCAATTTCCTGAATGCTTAAGTAAGTCTAGTAATAATCCTCCTTCTGTTGGTTAGTAAATAACTGAGGATGGGATTCTTGGTTTAACGTAAAGTGAGACTTTCCGCTCCAGATCACACTTCGTCACATAGATGATAAATAATATACAGATAATATTTACCCTGTTGCACCCGTAAAGCGCCTGAATTATGGGAATACAGGTATATGTTTGTTTTTTGTACTTGTTTTGGTCATTTGCCCTTCTTTACACCAGAGCCTAACATTTCCTTCCTTGTTGTTGGCTTATTTTCAAAATGCGATCCCAAGGGCTTTTTTGACTTTCCCTCCACACTTAAAAAAAAGAGAAAAAAAAGGAGGGATCTTGTAAATTATAGCTCCGCTGAATCTTGTTTTTAATGGCCTGTCCACTATCTGGGAAAAAAACATGAATATGTTACTTTTGACATATTGCACCGCATGAATGTTTTAGCGTACGTGAGTTCCTGGATATTATAAACTCTATGAGTCAGTGCCACTCCTCTTCAACTGTGCAATTTGCATTTGATGATAAAAACCACAGACCACAAAACTGGTTGTCCTTTGGAAATGCTCTGCAAACCACATTCTGACTTAAAGCAGCATTCAGCTCCTAATTATACCCTGGCCTGGCCAGATATGCCTGAAGAACAGCACTTTTGTCCCTGATGGAAACATTGTGTGTGCTGCAGCAGAGCCTTACATAGCATGGGACCATGGGACCAGAAGAGGTCTGTCTGTGTGTTGTCTCTAATTGGAAATTGAGCACTTACAGTGGGGCAAAAAAGTATTTAGTCAGCCACCAATTGTGCAAGTTCTCCCACTTAAAAAGATGAGAGAGAGGCCTGTAATTTATCATCATAGGTACACTTCAACTATGACAGACAAAATGAGAAAAAAATCCAGAAAATCACATTATAGGATTTTAAATTAATTTATTTGCAAATTATGGTGGAAAATAAGTATTTGGTCACCTACAAACAAGCAAGATTTCTGGCTCTCACAGACCTGTAACTTCTTCTTTAAGAGGCTCCTCTGTCCTCCACTCGCTACCTGTATTAATGGCACCTGTTTGAACTTGTTATCAGTATGAAAGACACCTGTCCACAACCTCAAACAGTCACACTCCAAACTCCACTATGGCCAAGACCAAAGAGCTGTCAAAGGACACAAGAAACAAAATTGTAGACCTGCACCAGGCTGGGAAGACTGAATCTGCAATAGGTAAGCAGCTTGGTTTGAAGAAATCAACTGTGGGAGCAATTATTAGGAAATGGAAGACATACAAGACCACTGATAATCTCCCTCGATCTGGGGCTCCACGCAAGATCTCACCCCGTGTGGTCAAAATAATCACAAGAACGGTGAGCAAAAATCCCAGAACCACACGGGGGACCTAGTGAATGACCTGCAGAGAGCTGGGACCAAAGTAACAAAACCTACCATCAGTAACACACTACGCCGCCAGGGACTCAAATCCTGCAGTGCCAGACGTGTCCCCCTGCTTAAGCCAGTACATGTCCAGGCCCGTCTGAAGTTTGCTAGAGTGCATTTGGATGATGCAGAAGAAGATTGTGAGAATGTCATATGGTCAGATGAAACCAAAATATAACTTTTTGGTAAAAACTCAACTCGTCGTGTTTGGAGGACAAAGAATGCTGAGTTGCATCCAAAGAACACCATACCTACTGTGAAGCATTGGGGTGGAAACATCATGCTTTGGGGCTGTTTTTCTGCAAAGGGACCAGGACAACTGATCCGTGTAAAGGAAAGAATGAATGGGGCCATGTATCGTGAGATTTTGAGTGAAAACCTCCTTCCATCAGCAAGGGCATTGAAGATGAAACGTGGCTGGGTCTTTCAGCATGACAATGATCCCAAACACACCGCCCGGGCAACGAAGGAGTGGCTTCGTAAGAAGCATTTCAAGGTCCTGGAGTGGCCTAGCCAGTCTCCAGATCTCAACCCCATAGAAAATCTTTGGAGGGAGTTGAAAGTCCATGTTGCCCAGCAACAGACCCAAAACATCACTGCTCTAGAGATCTGCATGGAGGAATGGGCCGAAATACCAGCAACAGTGTGTGAAAAACTTGTCAAAGTCTTCACCTCTGTCATTGCCAACAAAGGGTATATAACAAAGTATTGAGAACAAAAGTTTATTTTCCACCATCATTTGCAAATAAATAAATTTAAAATCCTGCAGTGATTTTCTGGATTTTTTTTTCTCATTTTGTCTGTCATAGTTGAAGTGTACCTATGATGAAAATTACAGGCCTCTCTCATCTTTTTAAGTGGGAGAACTTGCACAATTGGTGGCTGACTAAATACTTTTTTTGCCCCACTGTATTATTTTAAAGTTATATAAGTGCTTTGCCTTTAATACAGAGTGTGTATGAGTTCTCTGTCTCGCTGTCACTAAAGCAATACCAGCCAGGATGACAGCATTTTAATTTATCAAAAGCTTTATAAACTACTAAATGGTTATATAACTCTTAAAGACACCAGACATTTCATAATATCCTAATGGACATTTCAGATATGACTAACATGGGAAGGGATGGATGGAGGGTGGAGGTGGCCAGCATGATAATAGGTTATATTTACATGCCTCTAGGGAATGCAGTATATGCACAGTATGTTGTTAAGTGAAGTGGTTCTTTTGACATACACATGCCAGATTATCTAGATTATGGATTAAATATGTATTTTTTTAAATTCTCCTAAGAGGTTTCTATTTTGAGATACTGCAACAGAACCTGTTCGTTTTACTCTTGATACTGTGACACTTTAATCAAATCAAATCTTATTGGTCACATACACGTGTTCAGCAGATGTTATTGCGGGTGTAGCGAAATGCTTGTGTTTTAAGCTCCAACAGTGCACAAATATCTAACAAGTAATATCTAACAATTTCACAACAATACAATTCTAAGTAGAGGAATGGAATTAAGAATATATACATATTTGGATGAGCAATGTCAGAGCGGCATAGACCAAAATACAGTAGAATAGAATAAAATATATATATATTTTCAGATCATACAGCTGAGTGTAACTTCTGATATAAATTAGACACAGTAACCCATCAACTCATAAGGAAACCTTCAAATTACATTGTTCATACAGGTTAGTGTGTTATCTATTCCATGCAAATATTCATTATTTAAAAATCATGAACACTGTGTGAAAGATACATAAAAATTAAATACATTTTAAAAACGCTAGACTCCATTACTATGCAATTAAGCAAATGTAATGTTGATTCTGAAATAAGTATAGTGTTAATACATAAGTATAAGAGCAACTTAGTGGAAAGTTTCACAGATGTATATGATGTACATTGTAGAGCCTGTTGTATCATTTCTAGTGTTGGGGTAACGCGTTACAAAAGTAACGCATTACGTAATCTGATCACTTTTATGAGTAGTTGAGTAAAGTAATGTGCGACTTTTTCAAATTGGGTAACATTACGTTCTCAAACAACGTGTGCGTTACTTTCAGAACCGTATCACTACCGGGCACGTGTTTCCATTAGCCGATCTCAACTTGCGTCCTCATTTAGTTTTTGAGCGAGTGGAGGAAGGCTGTTAGGGAAATGTCATGGTACTGTAGCTGCAGTCCATAGAAACATATAGAGGGCGCACCTCTGACCTTTGCCATTGATCGCTTCTGACAGCAAAGCCCATAGAGAGAATTTCCCATCTAGTGGCACGTACAGTATATACACATCTTAATGGGTCCGTGTATCTGCGGTCTATAACCAGAACTAAGGGTTTGAGAGAAGACTTTGATTGAAAAGATAGGAAATCTGTACAGATGTTTAGCTTACAGTATACACATTGAGTATACAAAATATAAAGAACACCTGCACTTTCCATGACAGACTGACCAGGTGAAAGCTATGATCCCTTATGGAAGTCACTTGTAAAGAAAATAGTCGATATCCGCGTGGAATCTAATCTCAAAGAAATCGGTCAATTTAAGATAGAGATATCAGTTCTCTGGCATTGGATGCAACTCAATCCACCACATCAGCCAATTTTTTTAAATTTATTTTTTATTTCACCTTTATTTAACCAGGTAGGCTAGTTGAGAACAAGTTCTCATTTGCAACTGCGACCTGGCCAAGATAAAGCATAGCAGTGTGAACAGACAACACAGAGTTACACATGGAGTAAACAATTAACAAGTCAATAACACAGTAGAAAAAAAAGAGTCTATATACATTGTGTGCAAAAGGCATGAGGAGGTAGGCGAATAATTACAATTTTGCAGATTAACACTGGAGTGATAAATGATCAGATGGTCATGTACAGGTAGAGATATTGGTGTGCAAAATAGCAGAAAAGTAAATAAATAAAAACAGTATGGGGATGAGGTAGGTAAAATTGGGTGGGCTATTTACCGATAGACTATGTACAGCTGCAGCGATCGGTTAGCTGCTCAGATAGCAGATGTTTGAAGTTGGTGAGGGAGATAAAAGTCTCCAACTTCAGCGATTTTTGCAATTCCCTAGCTCTGTCACCTTTTCACTGCAGATGTCGCACTTCCGCACTTCCGCATCTGCAGTGCAAAGGTGACAGAGCTAGAGCGATGTTTGTCAGACCATGAGAAAAAAAAAATCGGTCCTCTCACATAATCGTCTGTAGCGTCCGAATAGTTTTGCTTAAAAAACTAACTATAATGCACACGGGCCTCACAAGACACATCCCACGGTACCAGTTGAAAAAAAGGAATGGGAAGTGTGCATGGTGACCATTTACTGACAAAAACAAGGGGTTAAACACATGTAAAAATCTTTCTTATATCTCTCATATATAGAACAGACACTTCAGAACAAACTTCCCTTTTCATTTTTTGGGGGGGACAATCTGTTGTTCCATGTAGTGAATCTATTATTCAATGCGTTTGTAACGGCTAATAGCAGTAAGGCTCATCAATTAAAACATTTTTAGATTTACACTACATCTCAAAAAATATGTGGACACCTGCTGGTCAAACAACTCATTTCAAAATCATGGGCATTAATATGGAGTTGGTCCTCCCTTTGCTGCTACAACAGCATCCACTCTTCTGGGAAGGCTTTCAACTAGATGTTGGAACATTGCTGCGGGGACTTGCTTCCATTCAGCCACAAGAGCATTAGAGGTCAATCACTGATATTGGGCGATTAGGCCTGGCTCGCAGTCAGCGTTACAATTCATCACAAAGGTGTTCGATGGGGTTGAGGTCTCTGTGCAGGCAGGTCAAGTTCTTCCACACCGATCTCAACAAACCATTTCTGTATGGACCTTGCTTTGTGCACGGGGGCATTGTCATGCTGAAACAGGAAAGGGCCTTCCCCAAACTGTTGCCACAAAGCTGGAACACAGAGTCGTCAAGAATGTCATTGCAATCTCTAGCGTTAAGATTTCCCTTCACTGGAACTAAGGGGCCTAGCCTGAACCATGAAAAACAGCCCCAGACCATTATTCCTCCTCCACCAAACTTTAGTTGGCACTATGCATTCGGGCAGGTAGCGTTCTCCTGGCATCCGCCAAAATCCAGATTCGTCCGTCGGACTGCCAGATGGTGAAGCGTGACTCATCACTCTCGAGAACACGTTTGCTCTAGAGTCCAATGGCGGTGCGCTTTACACCACTCAGGCCGACACTCGACATTGCGCATGGTGATCGTAGGTTTGATTGCGCCTGCTCTGCCATAGAAACCCATTTCATGAAGCTCCCGACGAACATTTCTTGTGCTGACATTACTTCCAGAGGCAGTTTGGAACTGACGATTTTTACACGCTATGCACTTCAGCACTCAGCGGTCCCGTTCTGTGAGCTTGTGTGACCTACTACTTCACGGCTGAGTCGTTGTTGCTCCTAGACACTGCCACTTCACAATAACAGCACTTACACTTGATTGGGGCAGCTCTAGCAGGGCAGAAATTTGACAGACTGACTTGTTGGAAAGACGGTGACCTTCTAAAAACAATTCCATATAACCTAGTAGAACCCCCCCCAACCCCAGCATAGACTGGGCTTAGAATGTTATGGGTTAAATCCACTTCAATTCGTGTAGAGGAGACAGGTTAAAGAAAGATTTTTCTTGAGTCTTGAGACATGGATTGTATATGTGTGCCATTCAGAGGGTGAATGGCCAAGTCAAAATATTTAAGTGCCTTTGAATGGGGTATGGTGGTGGGTACCAGGCGCACCGTTTTGTGTCAAGAACTGCAACACCCTGACGAATTGTGGCTGTTCTGAGGGTTAAAGGGGTGGGGTGCAACTCAATATTAGGATGGTGTTCCTAATGTTTGGTATTGTCAGTGTATATGGCTAATTAAGCAGCCCAGAAACTAGTGATCAAACCTGAGTTAGTAAGTAGCCCATCTTTGGTAGAGCACGAGTGGCTCGCCTTGCTCCCTACGACAGTCAGACAAACAGTGAGATTCCCCCCCATTTTTTTCATTAAAGTAACACAAAGTAATATAACATGTTGCTTTCGACGCAAAATAATATTGTGATGTAATGTGCTACTTATTTTAAATGGAATGAGTAATAAGTCATATGTAATGTATATAACAGGGGAAAGAGACTATTGTGGACCAAACTCATTGAATCGCTTACACATAGCCATAACCTTATTGTGAAAAAAGACTAGGTGAGTCAGGAAGCCAGACGCAACAATATTTACCATGGATGGACTGCAAATGTGTTCTAATGGATTCATACATTTTTTAAAGTTAGTTACGTAAAAAAATAAGACAAATAACACATCAAGAGGGGAAGGAAGACTCCTGAAATGTCTAAAAGCTTTCCACAGGTACTGTTCTTTTTTACTTAATAAAAAATACCATAAATGAATGATGACAGTGAATGAAAGTTTAGTGCCAGGACAAGGGAGCTCAAAAGGTTCACCACAATCCACTTAAAAAATATCCCAACCTGGTTGAAGTTTCTTCATGACTTGTTTTCAACATTCACAGCTTTATCATAATTTGAGACAAATGTCTTTCACTTTCTTTTTCATTCCAGCACATTTCCCATAACGCCAATCTAAGTCCACAATGTGACCAATCAACATTCTGCTGCTAGCTAAGTCTAATTCAATAGGTTTTGTACTGTACGTGGGGCAAAACACATTAACATCCCATTATCATTCCAGGTTAGTCTCTTAGTTGTGATTGGTTTGTCTTTAACCCAATGGATTGAATGAGAGGGTTGCTGCTTTGTTTAAACAGACACTGTACAGTAGTTTGTCGCACTTCGGCATCTCATGTATAGCCTCTCTCTACTCTGTTACACCCTGATCTGTTTCACCCGTCTTTGTGATTGGCAACACCTTTTAGAAGACTAAATGTCATCCAGTGTCGACCCTTTAACCATATGAAAAGGCCTCCAACGGCCATGGCAACTGAGCGGAATCATAGTGATTACTCACGCTTGTCGTTTTTAGTGGGGATTTTACGCATTTCTAGGATGCCTGTTTTTAAAAGCTTGGTAACACTTTCAATTGTTAAAGCCAACCATTATAAAGAATTTTCTACGTAGAGATATAATAGTATAAGCCTCATAATTATACATTATAAAGGCGTCTAAATGGGGCGGCAGGTAGCCTAGTGGTTAGAGTGTTGGAATTGTAATCACAAAGGTTGCAAGATCAAATCCCTGAGCTGACAAGGTAAAAATGTGTTGTTCTGCCCCTGAACAAGGCAGTTAACCCACTGTTCCTGAGGCGTCATTGAAAATGATAAGAAACAATTAACTGACTTGCTTAGTTAAATAAAAAAATTTTTTAAATGCCTCGGACAAGTAATAATATTCTGACCTCTCAGTGTTAAGTGTTGTTAAAGTGATCCAAAAGTTTGTTTTGTCCGTTCTTTGGGCAGTCCGTGTTTATAAAAGATGGTTCAGACAGCATGTGTGGTCAGGTAGGATTAACCAGAGGAAGAACACTGCAGGACATTCTAAAATGTTAAGTTATTTTCCCCCTGAGAGCATTAGGTTATGCTCCAGAGAAGATTCCAGATGAATGAACAACTACCTACAGTACATTAAGGTTGATTTAATTCAAGCATGCTTTTTCAGTTAATATTTATTCGAACATTCCTCAAAATGTGTTATCTTTGTTCATGCTTCTCAGAATACATGGATTGCACATCCAAAAGTAGAATCCAGGATAGAAAAATGTAAATATATTGGCAGTGCCACCATAGCTGAGCTAGTACTAAAATGGCACCCGAAACTAAAATAATATAGTAAGATTTTTGCACATACAAAAGTTTGCTGGCAATCAACTTTGTCCCCCTATTATGTATTTTGTGCTAAACACATTACTAACGGTCTGTGTGGAATATTTGATTAGAGATAACCCACAAAACCCAACAGAGCGATACCAAATTGCCCAAGCCCATAATGGAGAAAAATGACTGTGTTGGAATGATTTGCACCATCTATCTTTATCCTCCACAATCCTCACATGAAACTGTCTTGATTCATATGACATGTTGTAGACTTCTTCACCATCACCATATCTTTCTCTGAATGGGCCAAGTACATGGCACAATCAATTCCCTGAAACGGTTTGACGCCCCGACCCTTGCATGAAAAATTGGGAATTTGCACAGTCATATAAGTGCCCAACCTCCAGCAAAGGAGCAGAGTAGGATCAGGCGTTTGTGTAATGCCCCTAATCGTGACGGCCTGCATTGCATATTGGAGGATAATCGGCGTCTGCTTAATTATCCGAGGTGTCTCTTGTTCCCCAAACATCCCGCCCCTCTGATTTGATTTGTTGAAGGGTCTTTTCCAAGTGAACCTTGATGGCAAGGTCAAACGGAGCCTGGAGTGCTTGCAGAGGAGCTGTTCTACATCCACTAAAAAAAGGGTTTACTTATGTGAAAGCTCAAATTGAGAAAGAGCGCAAAGCTCAGCAGGACAGCTATGCATGTTCCTTCAGTCTGTTGTCTGTTTTATGAAATGTTTCCCCTTTACTTTATCAGGGAGTCATACTTAGACCAAGGTTTATTTTACAGATGAGCCCTGAATTACAGAAAATACACATCAAAATATACAAAATGCAAGCAGAAAGAAAAACCACAGTCATAAGAAACAAACACGTTCGTCAGTAATACGGTCCTCAATCAGCTTTCTGAATTTGCCCTAGAGGCACCAGAACATAAAATGAGAGAACATTTTGAAGAATGTTCAACAAATAAGATGCAATAGACTAAAAGTTGATTTACCTAAAATCAGTAAAGACCAGAGGAATTTCCAGAGTTAACCATCCCAGTATCTGTTTATACTGTGGTAACTCGTATACATCTAAAGTTTTGTAAAGATGTTAAGTACAGTGGGACTTTTCGTAAAGGGCTTTATAAATGAAAACGTAGCAATATATCAACCTACGTGACATCAAAAGAGGGCCAACCAACTTTCTGGTATTCCGCCCGTAATCAAGCTCAGTGTGCTATGATCAATTCGATTTCTGATATTTGACCCTTTAATAGATGCTGACCATGGAGAGTAAACACAATGGGGTTCAATGCTACAATTACAGATGCATTGCATCAGGTGTTAATTATCGGCAGTATAGGCCAAAAGTCATTTTTTATAGCCTATATTCTATGTCAATATTGTACTAAATGACCAGCCACCAGTGCACTTATCGTATCGGCCCAGATTTTCCTTATTGACGCATCCATGGTTAAAACTGGAATGTATCTGTGATACATTTAGCAAAATTCAGATAATCACCTGTTAAGTCCTATGCTCTTGTTCAAGCAAAATGAAGGGCATTTTATCTCAAGAATAAGATAAACAACCAGGGTGGCATGTAAGCTCTACAGAGACAAGTAACTCAAATTTGCATATGTTGCATCAGCCCAATGGCATTACTAGAGGGGCCAGCAAAAATAGCTTGGCTATAAGGAGAAAGCATGGAGTTACTAAACATTATAGAAAACAACATTTCAGACATGCTATCAAACGATAACACTCAAACTATTTCATGCCTTCGATAAATCTTCATGGGATAATGTCTCCCTTAAAGGCCAGAAAACGGAGTGCAACGGCTGTCCTGTTTTGACTTGACTGCAATAATTTATTCTCAAGTGATGATCACACAGCACTGCAGCCAGGCATTGAAACATGGAGGAGCTGTGATGGTGGGAAACAACCGACCATATAGAGGGAGAAGATGCATTGTCACCCAACTTGAGATGCATAACAAAGAAGACAGGACCATTAGTAGATTATTATCACTAGCCTACTGGTAAATAAAGAAAACGTCACAAGTAAATTTGTTGGCAGAGTTTCAAAAATCCTATTAAATGTATAATTAATCATATTTATTCATTTTTATTTCAAATGAGAATTGATTCACAACATCAGGCGGCTGAAGAAATCCGTCATGGCCCCTAAGACCACACAAACTTCTACAGATGAACCATTGAGAGAATTCTGTCGGGATGCATCACCGCCTGGTGTGGCAACTGCACCACCCTCAACAGCATCGCTCTCCAGAGTGTGGTGTGAGCAGCCCAACGCATCACCGGGGGCATACTGCCTGCCTTCCAGGACATTTACAGAACTTGGCGTCAAAGGAAGGCCAAGAAGATCATTAAGGACCTCAGCCACTGTTCACTCTGCTACCATCTAGCAGACAGAGACAGTACAGGTGCATCAGACCCGGGACAGAGAGACTGAGAAACAGCTACTATCACCAGGCCATCTGATGATCAGATCATCAGTAGCCAGCTACTCAGCCCTGCACCTTGAGGCTTTTGCCCCATGCACATGTATATAGTAATTGAATGCTGGTCACCTCAAATTTCATTCATATTATACAATTAATTATCTGTAAGGTTCCTCAGTCGAGCAGATGGTTCACACAGATTCAACCACATAGACCAGATTGCTTTTTCAATGCCTCGCAACGAAGGGCACCAATTGTTAGATGGGTAAAAAAAGCAGACATTGAATATCTATTTGAGCATGTTGAAGTTATTATTTACACTTTGGATGATGCATCAACACACACAATCACTACAAAGATACAGGCATCCTTCCTAACTCAGTTGCCGGAGAGGAAGGAAACAGATCAGGGATTTCACCATGAGGCCAATGATGACTTTAGAACCCTTACAGAGTTGAATGGCTGCGATAGGAGAAGACTGAGGATGGATCAACAACATTGTAGTTACTCCACAATACCAACTTAATTGATAGAGTGAAAAGGAAGCAAGCCTGTACAGAATAAACATTTTTCAAAACATGCATCCTGTTTGCAAAAATGCACTAAAGGAAAATTGCAAAAAATGTGGCAAAGAAATTAACTTTGTCTTGAAAACAAAGTGTTATGTTTGGAGCAAATCCAACACAACACATCACTGAGAACCACAAGCATGGTGGTGGCTGCATCACATTATGGCTGTGCTTGTCATGGGCAAGGAATAGGAAGGTTTTTGGGATAGAAATACATGGATTAGAGCTAAGCACAGGCAAAATCCTACAGGGAAATTTGCTTCAGTCTGTTTTCCAACAGACACTGGGTGTCACGATCGTTATAAGGAGTAGACCAAGATGCAGCGTGGTATGTTTCCATCCTTTATTTTGGAATAGAAAACTTCAATGAACAAAACAACAAAGCGAACAAATGAAACGTGAGGCTATAATAATGCTCACAGGCAGCTATACATAGACAAGATCCCACAAAGCACAGTGGGATGATGGCTACCTAAATATGATCCCCAATCAGAGACAATGATAAAACTGCTGCCTCTGATTGGGAACCATATCAGGCCAAAATAGATATACAATTCCCCTAGATAACCCACCCCAAATCACACCCCGACCCAACCAACATAGAGATTAAACAGCCCCCTCCCCTCCCAAAGTTGCGGACTCCGACCGCAAAACCTGACTCAATAGGGGAGGGTCCGGGTGGGAATCTACCATCGGGGGCAGCTCCGGTGCGGGGCGCGTCGCCGGAGGAACCGGGCCGCCGGAAGCTCCGGACTGGGAACCGCCGCCGGAAGCTCCGGACTGGGAACCGCCGCCGGAAGCTCCGGACTGGGAACCGCCGCCGGAAGCTCCGGACTGGGAACCGCCGCCGGAAGCTCCGGACTGGGAACCGTCGCCGGAAGCTCTGGACTGTGGAGGCGCACTGGAGACCTGATGCGTGGGACCGGTACAGGTGGAACCGGGCTGATGACACGCACCTCAGGGCGAGTGCGGGGAGGCGGCACAGGACGTACTGGACTGTGGAGGCGCACTGGAGGTTTGGAGCGTAGAGCTGGCAGAACGTGTCCTGGCTGGATGCTCACTTTAGCCCGGCAAGTGCGGGCGCTGGCACAGGACGCACTGGGCTGTGAAGGCACACTAGCAACACAGTGCGTAGAGCCAGCGTGCAATCTAAGTGTCACATGATCTGAATGTATATACACCTGCTCTGATAGGCCCCAGAGTCTGCAACACCACTAAGCAAGGGGCACCACCAAGGTAGCGGCACCATGAAGACCAAGGAGCTCTCCAAACAGGTCAGGGACAAAGTTTTGGAGAAGTATAGATCAGGGTTAGGTTAGAAAAAAATATCCAAAACTTTGAACATCCCACAGAGCAACATTAACTCCGTTATTCAAAAATTGAAAAAAATATGGCACCACAACAAACCTGTCAAGAGATGGCCACCCACCAAAACTCACGGACCATGCAAGGAGGGCAAGGAAGGCAACAAAGAGACCAAAGATAACACTGAAGGAGCTGCAAAGCTCCACAGCGGAGATTAGAGTATCTGTCCATAGGACCACTTTAAGCCTACACTCCACAGAGCTGGGCTTACGGAAGAGTGGCCTGAAAAAGCCATTGCAAAAAAAAAAAAAAAAAAAAAAACACGTTTGATGTTTGCCAAAAGGCATGTGGGAGACTCCCCAAACATATGGAAGAAGGTTCTCTGGTCAGATGAGATTCAAACTGAGCTTTTTGGCCACCAAGGAAAACGCTATGTCTGCGCAAACCCAACACCTTGCTTCAGCCCGAGAACACTGTGGTAGCAGCATCATGCTGTGGGGATGTTTATCATGGGCAGGGACTGGGAAACTGTTCAGAATTGAAGGAATAATCGATGGCGCTAAATACAAGGAAATTATTGAAGGAAACCTGTTTCAGTCTTCCAGAGATTTGAGACTGGGACGGAGGTTCACCTTCCAGCATGAAAAGTGGTTTAAGGGGAAACATTTAAATGTCTTGGAATAGCCTAGTCAAAGCCCAGACCTCAATCCGATTGAGAATCTGTGGTATGACTTAAAGATTGCTGTACAACATTGGAACCCATCCAACTTGAAGGAGCTGGAGCAGTTTTGCCTTGAGGAATTGGCAAATATCCCAGTGGCTTGATGTGCCAAGCTTATAGAGACATACCCCAAGAGACTTGCAGCTGTAATTGCTGCAAAGGGTGGCTCTAACAGAGTATTGACTTTGGGTGGGTGAATAGTTATCCACGCTTAAGTTCTGTTTTTTTGCATCTTCAAAGTTGTAGGCATGTTGTTTAATTTAAATTATACATACTCAACAAAAATCTATTTTAATTCCAGGTTGTAAGGCAACAAAATAGGAAAAATGCCAAGGGGGTGAATACTTTCGCAAACCACTGTAACGGCTTTCATCGGAAGAAGAGGAATAGTCAGACCAAAATGCAGCGGGATACGTGTTCATCTGTATTATAAAGGAACTACGAAAATAACAAAAAGCAAAACCCGAAACAGTCCTGGAAGGTGAAACAAACACTAAACAGAAATACAAAAACCTAGACATACAAACATAGAATGCCCTCCCAAATCACACCCTGACCAAACAACAATAGAAAGCAATCTACAGTCAGGGCGTGACAACCACTTTATTTATGTAAATTACATTCCTTTCTCGAGCACGCAGAGGGGCTGTCAACAGTTTAATTAAATATGTCTTGTTGTGAAAACATGTTAGTATTGCTGTTCCTGAATAGATTTCACTTGGTTTCTCAAATTAAGTACTGGGTAGCTGCAAAAACAGGGTTGGATAGACCTGTCGCACAGCGAGAGTCTGCATACTCCTCAAACAGTGGTTGAGTCAAGGAGTGAAATAACCGGAGTAGCCTACCAGGCATGATTGAAAAAAACTAACTGGCGGGAAAGTGGACTGTATTAGCTATTCCATTGAATTCAGTGACACGTATTTCTTCCCCTGTCCGTTCCTGCCCCTTTAATAAAATGGGCCCTTTTAAATCAAAACTAATTTGACATATTAATAAAGACAAGATTAAATTGAGATTAGATTGATGGGTGAAAATATGATCACTTGAGAACAGAGAACTGCGTGTGCAGCCTGAGTCAAGGAACAGAGCGCAAGCTTTTAAAAAAACTATTTTCTCAAATCTTTAATAGCCTATAGTAACATCATGCAACCAATATCGGTTTTGATTGCCAATACATTCTAAAAAGGTTTGTATAAATGTACAACTAAAGTTGCCAAATAACCCTAAATCTAGGAAATAGGACCCGTTTCAAATGATCACTTTTATGCTCATCATGGCCACTTCATATCCGCACTCGCTCCATAATGGGAAAAGTATATTTTCTATTTTCTCAGCTAAGTTCTACCTGGAACCAAAACGGATTATCCTATGGGGAGAGCCACAGAAACATTTTGGAACCCTTTTTTCTAAGAGTGTACATACAGCATTGTATGCTTGAACTGTATATGGCAGATTCCAATTAAGTGCTCTGCTAAAAGTCCTTTCAGCATAGGCTTTTCCACTTTCCATATACTTCAAGGCCACTGGTATTGAGGCCTTTGAAACATTGTATTTATAATTGACTAGAAATAACTCGGGTTCCTAGAGAAAAAGTAGCAGAGTCTAAGTCAAAAGTATGCTGGAATGTGTTCTTCGAGGTACTGGACAAGTTGATAACACAAATTTACAGTACACTGTATGGTCTGAGCAGACATTCATGTCTAGGCATGAAGCCTCCCACTGTCCAGTATAAATGAGACTCCGTGTTTTCCTACAACATCACAACTATGTGGTCTTTCTGGGTCGTTCCACGAAATGAGTGCCTTTTGCGTCACTTCGATATTTTAAATAGAAATTGTTAATCAATATTGCATTTTAAAAGCCTGTTGGAGGTGTGTCTGTGGATGTGTTTCAAGGCCTACCTTCAAACTCAGTGCCTCTTTGCTTGACATCATGGGAAAATCAATCAGCCAAGACCTCAGAAAACAGATTGTATACTTCCACAAGTCTGGTTCATCCTTGTGAGCAATTTCCAAAACAGCTGAAGGTACCACGTTAATCTGTACAAACAATAATACGCAAGTATAAACACAGGACAACAAAGTCAAGCTATTGGAGCGGACCTCACAAAGCCCCGCCCTCAATCCTATAGAATGTATGTGGGCAGAACTGAAAAAGCGTGTGCGAGCAAAGAGGCCTACAAACCTGACTCAGTTACACCAGCTCTGTCAGGAGGAATGGGCCAAAATTCACCCAACTTATTGTGGGAAGCTTGTGGAAGGCTACCCGAAGCATTTGACCCAAGTTAAACAATGTAAAGGCAATGCTACCAAATACTAATTGAGTGTATGTAAACTTCTGAACCACTTGGAATGTGATAAAATAAATAAAAGCTGAAATAAATCACTCTACTATTATTCTGACATTTCACATTCTTAAAATAAAGTGTTGATCCTAACTGATCTACGACAGGGAATTTTTACTAGGATTAAATGAATTTTTACTAGGATTTAAAACTGAGTTTAAATGTATTTGGCTAAGGTGTATGTAAACGTCCGACTTCAACTGTATGTGGGTGTCTCACCTAGCTATCTTAAGATGAATGCACTTACCGTAAGTCGCTCTGGATAAGAGCACCTGTTAAATTGCCAAAATGTCAAATGTAAATGTTTTACATAAAGATCTCATATTACTGTATTGAATTATTGAACTGTATTGAATTATTCATTTTTTAATATTGATGTAAAAAAAAGTTAGCATTTGTACATTTCTTTGTTAAAGAAAAGTTATTTTTTACATTTGACTGTGCAAAATCTATCAGTACTACTAATTTCTCTTAGCGTGAGGCAGATGTATAGCATTTTGCTAAAAAACATGATAGATTTTAAACAAATACATGTCTGTCATTGAACAACCCCATGCCAACATTAGATAAATGAAAAAACACAATGTAATTTCTGTAAACAATAAAAGCGAATTTAGCAGCATATCTGAAAATGGATATATAGTGTTTTGTAATTAAATGTTCATGTGCTCTTCATGACAGAATGATTTTTACCAAAGTTATTATTATTTATTTTTTTACCAAGTAACACTTCTCAAAGGGCACCGAATCGGTGGAATGACCCTTCTCACGACCACGACCCACACAACCATTATATTGAGAAATGTATTTTCAAATCTGTTTGTGCATCACAAGTGGTTGCTCCCTTTGATTCAAGGACTCATTCATTGTCACAGGGATTATGTGTCTTCCCCACAGAGAGGGTGCACTTCAAATTGTGTTTGGAACTTTTGTCACGCAATGCACCATCCTGATCATTCATATTTTTAACATAACGCTATTTAAGTATAGCCTAGCTTATGCGACTCATGTGACTCACAGCAGAGGAAGAGCTGTGACAAACTGGTCTGGACAGGAGGCCAATTGTAAATGCAGTATTTGCTCTGTAATTTAGCTGAAGCATTGATTGGTTCTCTCAAAAGGTTGTTTTTTTCCCTGGGGGGTTGAGACATGTCATTGTTTGGAAAATCCAACCGTTGTAATGGAAAGGGTGGAGCTCAGGGGCTGTGTGTGGCTGTGCGCGTTAATGTTTGAGTGAGAAAGACACAAAAAACAACCAGTAAAAGCACATCCCCCTCCATTATCGATGCATTGTGCCGACAACATCAAAATCAGCCTTTCCAGATTCTGAAGTCGGGAGGACTTGGAGTTAGGTGTTAGCCAGACTAATGTAAGTACCATTTAACCCTAGAAATTACTATATATTCCCCAGACAAAATCCCATGGATCACCAGATCAGACTGTACGCTTTGAAACAGCTTGGAGATGTTCTGTTCTCACAGGATCATGCACTAAATGCCCTGGAGTTTTTGCAGCAATCTAGGCAAAACCTCGCTGTTACCTGAATTTGACTTGGCTCAATGTGCTGAAAAGAGAGGATTTCTTACTCGTGCTACTGCTGGAAAATGTTGGAGCTGTGAACTGCATACTTACAAACCCGTAAGCCCCAGAGGTCTGCAATGAAAGTCATAAAAGGTCCTTTTAAGAAATGCTCCCTGCATATAAGCCACGAACTAGCCAAGGAGAGAGGGTTGGTCCTGCCCAAAACTAGAACTGCATGCAAATCACGTCAACAACAACTGGATCACAACTGAGGAGGATTCCTAGTAACGACAGATCTCAGCAGCTGCCTTGATCTGAGAAATTGATTATTTGAAAGCCCATTTGATGTTGTGATGAGGGCTGGGTAGTGGATATGTCAGTATATGTCATGCGTCACCCTGAGTGTTTGAAATGCTATCCCCTGCACCGCCGGTGATGGAAGGTGTTATGTCAATGGGGAAGGCAGCAACACGGCTGAGAATCGTCACAAGTCAACGCAATTGAGGTACCCTGGGAGTTGTGGCATGCTCACCACATAGAATTCTACAATTCTATAGCAGAATATTCCTACAGTCGCTGGATAGAGGGAAGAAGAACCCCGAAAGAACAAGACATTTGCCTAGTGATTATTAAAAACTTATCAAAATGTTGTTTTTTTCATGGTCAAATATACAAAATGTCATATATCTTGTGTTTCATGTTGTAACACAAGATAACACTGTTCATAGGTATCTTGGGAACAATGTTGAGGTCATTTAACAATGGATCGAGGAGACAGAAGAAGATTGTGCCGACAGACACTGTTGCTAGCTCCTACTTTCAGCATTTCACTGCACCTGTCATACCTGCTCTAAACTGTGTACGTGACAAATACAATTTGATATGCTGTGTTATCAAATGTTGGCACTAAAAGAGTGTTAATTCCTGCAGGTTGGTCAAACCATGACACACGCCTACAGTTTCAAAACATAACCATTACCCAGGTATATTTTTGTCTCTTGATATGCATTTGAAACTTGGCAGCTGCCCGCATGTGACAAAATCCCTCTTTTCATTTCTTTACCAGGCCTTCATGAAAACCCAAGAACATACCTCCAAATAGGTTGCCCGTACAAAAGATCAGTCCAGTCATATTCACTATATATTTTCCCATTTACATACTCTGCTTCATACAGGTAATCGTAAAGATGGTTGCCTTTCCTGGCCTTTAAAATGCATGATGTTCAAACTGTGATTCAGGTATTAACTCTGTAAATGACCCGATGCAGAGAGTTATGATTATGGAAATGTAAAATATTAGAACAGGCATAATTTAACATAATTATGTGCAGTGCAGTCAGTGATGGTGGAAATACAAGAAATTACATATGACAATATGGAAGCACAGTGTCATGTAGTTCAGTGACTTCACTTCCTGGTAGGTAGACCATCAGCACTATTCTTGCTGTACTGGTTTCAGCAGCAACATCTCTCCAAAATGTATACTGAAGTAAAATATATGAATTGCATTGGCTCATGAACACTTTTTAGTCAGTTATTTAGTAAGTTATTTCCAAAATAAAGCATGGTGCTAAGCGTAATCCTGTCAAGAAACGTCAATACGTGTATACTATAAATTGTAAATGGTCCATTCAAAACACCAAATAACAGGTTTAGCTTTGCTAGAAAGAGCATTAGAGACCCGCCAAAAGTCCTATGGAAAAAAAGAGGCACATCACTAAAATATCTGTGTTTAGTAGCTCGGTTTCCATCTACTTGGCATCATTTTCCCACCAGAGATGTGTTTCCACCAAATTGACTTGTTGCGGATAACAGGCTGAGCGTGATGTCGTAGTGCACATACAAATACCTTTTGCGGTTACATTTCCATGTACTGAATTAAAAAATCCAAGTTAAATGGGTTTCCATCAAATGTTCAATATATATATAGCGAGTGTGAACCTCTGGTATTGGCACGTGTGATCTAGCCAACAACTCGCAGATGCAGATAGGCTACCTACATGATGAGATTATTATGGACAAAAGAGCAAGATTATTTTTATTTGGTCGAAAGGCAGCCAAGCATCAATGATCCTGTGAACAGTATAAGACCCTAGATATTTATTGGAAAGGAGAATCAAGTTCATCACCTTGCTCTTTCACCACCCTGTGAAGTTCATCATCATTTTTTAAATCTGTAGGTCTAGTCAACTGCATGCATTCCTGAGTCGTAGTGGGAGGACCACACAACATGTCATCGCGTGACTCCAAGTTTACTTATATAATATCAATAATTACGCATGAAAGTTTTCGCCAATATTTCTCGCTTAATTCATTTTGCAGACAAAGAGATCCCACCTTGTCTAGTGTATTTTGTTTTGTCGACATTAGGACAGTTTACCATCGGGCCTGTCATGACTTTTTTTTATTTTTATCAGACACGTAAGTTACTGGCATAAAAAGGTTGGATGGAAACCTGATTAGTGGTGTAACTTTTTCAGTGAGGTGTAAAAATGGCATTGAGTTACTCACACTCCTGCATTCTTTAAGTGGAAAAGTTCAGAAAAAAAAGCGAAGGTCAAAAAAAGTCAAGAAAACAAGCTCTTTCCTGAGTCAAACACACCCATGGTATAACTTTACCATGCCAACGAAACTAAAGACTTGACTATTAACAGGCCTGTTATGAGACTGAGTCACAGCCCTTTTCAAAAGCCCCGCTATGTGTCAGTCAACATGCATGTGTAATAGAGAGATACATACATTTTGAATATAAGAAATGTCAAAGATACATTTTCTTAATAGAGAATTTTAAATATAAGGAAACTGCATAAAAACCTATTTGATTGGGATAATGATGTGTAAGGAGTGTTTTTAGCCCCTAAAAGAGTACTTATGTGTGAGGAATCTCAAATTAATCCCAGAAAAATAATAATAATAATAATCACACAAACACACTTTGAAGAGACCAGGCAATGACGACAGTGGTTGACCTTCTCACACCGACTGGAATGAAAAGAAATGTCCTCAACCCATGAATATTTAGTATGTTTACAGCAGTAGCCCACAACTAACTCTCAATATACAGTATGAAATCACTATTTGGCACTCAGATTTATAGCACTGAAATGCATTAAAATGAAGATCATACATTACAAACCAATAAGCTATAACGGTTCATAATGATTCATGAATTTGCATGTTAATGAGGAAAATTACTTAGAAACCTTTTGCAATTCCCCTTAAGTCTTGTACTACTTCAAATGTTAGGCTGGAGGGGTGTGAATTAAATAATTGTAGTGGTTCAGTGTCACATCCATTAAAGAGTACCTCGTTTCCTACTGCCCTCTTCACTTAGCAGTAGTTTATCACGCTCGTGCACAAACACACACACACACACACACAATAGTAGGCATTTCTCATTCCGCCAAACCCTCCTATGTCAACCAAATATCTCAGTGCGTCTAGGTGACTGGAAAAAAAGGGGTACTTCTGAAGGGAATGTGAGGAAGCAGTCCCGGTTTAAAGTTTTAATGTCACGTGCACAAGTACAGTGAAATGCCTTTCTTGGAAGCTCCAAACCCACCAATGGAGTAATCTATATCAATTTAGCACTAGATCAATGTTAACAATGGTAATACATACAGTGCCTTTAGAAAATATTCCACTTTTTTGTTGTGTTACAGCTTGACATTAAAAAATAAAAGAAATTCTCACCAGTCTACACAAAATACAATGGCAAAGTTAACACATTTCCAGACGTTTTTGCAAATGTATTGAAAATTAAATAAAGAAAAATATAATTTACACTCCCGAGTCAATACTTTGTAGAAGCACCTTACAGATGTGTGTCTTTCTGGGTAAGTCTCTAAGACCTTTCCACACCGGGATGGTGAATTTGTGTCTTTATTCTTTGCAAAAGTCTTCAAGCTCTGTAAAATAGGTTGTTGATAATTGCAAGGCAACCATTTTCAGGTCTTTCCAAAGATTTAAGTAAAAACGATAACTAGGACACTAACATTCACTGTCTTCTTCGTAAACAACTCCAGTGTAGACTTGGCTTTATGTTTAAAGTTATTGTCCTGCTGAAAAGAGAATTCCTCTCCCAGTGTCTGGTGGAAAGCAGAACGAACCAGGGTTTCCTCTAGGATTTTGCCTGTGCTTAGCTCCATTATGCTTCTTTTGTATCCTGAAAAGCTCCACAGTCCTTAAAGATTACAAGCATACCAATAACATTATGCAGCCACCACTATAATTGAAAACATGGAGTGGTACTCAGTAATGTGTTGTATTGGATTTGTATTCAGGGCATAAAGTGAATTGCTTTGCCACATTTTTGGCAGTATTACTTTAGTGCCTTGTTGCAAACAGGATGCATGTTTTGGAATATTTGTATCCCGTACAGGCTTCCTTCTTTTCACTCTGTCAATTAGGTTAGTATTGTGGAGTAACAACAATGTTGTTGATCCATGCACAGTTTTATCCTATCACAGTCATTAAACTCTTTAACTGTTTTAAAGTCACCACTGGCCTCAAGGTGAAATCCCTGAAAGGTTTCCTTCCTCTCCGGCAACCGAGTTACGAAGGACACGTGTATCTTTGTAGTGATTAAGTGTATTGATACACCATCCAAAGTGTAATTAATAACATCACCAAGCTCAAATGGATATTCAATGTCTTGTTTGTTTTTTTACCAATCTACAAATATGTGTCCTTCTTTGTGAGGCCTTGGAAAACATGCCTGGTCTTTCTGGTTGAATCTATATTTGAAATTCACTGGTCAACTGAGGGACCTTACAGTTAATTGTGGGTCTTGGGTACAGAGATGAGGTAGTTGTTAAAAAATCATGCTAAACAGTATTATTATACACAGAGTGAGTCCATGCAACTCATTGTGTGACTTGTTAAGCAAATTTCTTCTTAACCTATTTAGGCTTGCCAAACAAAGGGGTTGAATACTTATCGACTCAAGATATTTCAACTTTGACATTATGGGGTATTGTGTGTAGGCCAGTGACAGAAAAACAAATATTGCAGAGGGCCGAGTATCTGCAGATTTAGTTTTTTCCTTTCAATTAGGACTTAAACAACCAGGTAAGAGGAGTTCCTTACTAATTAGTGACTTTAATTCATCAACCCGAATACAAGGGTGGAGCGAAAACCCACAGACACTCTGCCCTCCGGGGAACGAGTTTGACACATGCTGTAACACAAAATGTAGAACAAGTCAAGGGGTGTGAATACTTTCTGAAGGCACTGCAAGTGTCTGCAATGAATGACACACACAGAGTGACACACATTTGTGTGCCAGCCAGGACATTTGCTAGTATACTTTAGTGTTGTCACGATACAATCATTTTTTACTTTGATACCGATAGCAGGATTAGTATCACGATACTTGATACCATCATGATACTACACACTAAAATCAATTTACACACAATACCCAGAAAAAGAAAACAGCTTTTGAAATTTTGACAAATGTATTCAGACCCTCGAAATTGAGCTCAGGTGCATCCTGTTTCCATTGATCATCCTTGAGATGTTTCTGCAACTTGATTAGAGTCCATATGTGGTAAATTCAATTGATTAGACATGATTTGGAGAAGCACACTATTTATATAAGGTTCCACAGTTGACCGTGCATGTCAGACCAAAAACCAAGCCATGAGGTCAAAGGAATTGTCCATAGAGCTCCGAGACCGGATTATGTCGAGCCACAGATCTAGGAACCAAATGTCTACAGCATTGAAGGTCCACAAGAATACAGTGGCCATCATCATTCTTAAATGGAAGAAGTTCGGAACCACCAAGACTCTCCCTAGAGCTGGATGCCCGGCCAAACTGAGCAATCGGGAGAGAAAGGCCTTGGTCAGGGAGGTGACCAAAAACCCGATGGTCAATCTGACAAAGCTCCAGAGTTCCTCTGTGGAGATGGGAGAACATTCTAGAAGGACAACCATCTCTGCAGCAGTCCACCAATCAGGCCTTTATGGTAGAGTGACCGGATGGAAGCCACTCCTCAGTAAAAGGCACATGATCGCCCACCTGGAGTTTGCCAAAAGGCACCTAAAGGATTCTCAGACTATGAGAAACAAGTTTCTCTGGTATGATGAAACCAAGATTGAACTCTTCGGCAGGACGCCAAGCGTCACATCAGGAGGAAACCTGGCACCATCCCTACGGTGAAGCATGGTGGTGGCAGCATCATGCTGTGGGGATGTTTTTCAGCTGTAGGGACTTGGAGACTAGTCAGGATCGAGGGAAAGATGAACGGATCAAAGTACAGAGAGATCGTTGAGGGAAACCTACTCCAGAGCGCTCAGGACCTCAGACTGGGGCGAAGGTACACCTTCCAACAGGACAACGACACTAAGCACACAGCCAAGACAATGCAGGAGTGGCTTCGGGACAAGTCTCCGAATGTCCTTGAGTGGCCCAGCCAGAGCCCAGGCCTGAACCAGATTTAACATCTCTGGAGAGACCTGAAAATAGCTGTGCAGTGACGCTCCCCATCCAACCTGACAGAGCTTGAGAGGGTCTGCAGAGAAGAATGGGAGAAACTCCAGAAATACAGGTTGGCCAAACATGTAACCAACCATAACCAAAAAGACTTGAGACTGTAATCGCTGCTAAAGGTGCTTTAACAAAGTACTGATTAAAGGTTCTGAATACTTATGTAAATGTAATATTTCAGTTAATTTTGTATTTTTAATCTGTAACATTTTAAAAAATACAGTTTTTGATTTGTCATTATGGGGTACTGTGTGTCGACTGATGGGGACGACGACAATGTAATACATTTTAGAATAAGGCTGTAACGTAACAAAATGTGGAAAAAAGTGAAGGGGTCTGAATACTTTCGGAATGCACAATAGCTACAGTATTTTCAACCTAGCCTACACTCTTGAAAATGCTTGGTTGTTTGGATGACTGCTGGGTTGTAGGCATTGGGTCACTTAGTTGGATTGTTTTCTTTAAAAACTGCCAGGTTGGGTTGTTTATGCTGGCTTATCAAAATATGACTCAGCATGTCTGATCAGAAGACTAGAGACATGGCTCATTAGGGGTGTGGTTTTCAGATATTTATTTTTGGCCACACATTAGAGTAAATGTCATTCCGGACAATCTGTTCTGTTGCATTGTCATTAAATGTTAAGATTGAACACTAACAGCTTTGTAGTAATGAGGCTTACAGAGGTGTATGAGTTCCTCAAGAGCCTATGCAAATCCCAATGTTGGAATAGTTACTATTTTATTACTATATATAATCAGCGATATTAAAGGGATACTTGTGGATTTTGGCTATGACGTCATTAATCAACTTCCCCAGAGTCAGATGCAATCATGGATACTATTCTCTGCATCCAGTATGAAGGACGTTAGAGCTAACTAGTGGTAGCGCAATGACTCGAAGTCTATGGTATCTACTAGCACGCAAAAATTACTGGAAGTCTATGGTACAGTTGAAGTCTGAAGTTTACATACGCTTAGGTTGGAGACATTAATACTTGTTTTTCAACCACTCCACAAATTTCTTGTTAACAAACTATAGTTTTGGCAACATGGATAGGACATCTACTTTGTGCAAGACACAAGTAATTTTTCCAACAATTGTTTACAGACAGATTATTTCACTTACAATTCACTGTATCACAATTCCAGTGGATCAGAAGTTTATATACACTAAGTTGACTGTGCCTTTAAACAGCTTGGAAAATCAAGAAACCTCAATTGGAGGTGTACCTGTGGATGTATTTCAGGGCCTACCTTCAAACTCAGTGCCTCTTTGCTTGACATCATGGGAAAATCAAAAGAAATCAGCCAAGACATCAGAAAAAAAATTGTAGACCTCCACAAGTCTGGTTCATCCTTGGGAGCAATTTCCAAACGCTTGAAGGTACCAAGTTCATCTGTACAAACAATAGTACGCAAGTATAAACACCATGGGACCACGCTGCTGTCATACCGCTCGGGAAGGAGACGCGTTCAGTCTCCTAGAGATGAACGTACTTTGGTGTGAAAAGTGCAAATCAATCCCAGAACAACAGCAAAGGACCTTGTGAAGATGCTGGAGGAAACAGGTACAAAAGTATCTATATCCATAGTAAAACGAGTCCTATATCAACATAACCTGAAAGACCGCTCAGCAAGGAAGAATCCCCTGCTCCAAAACCGACATAAAAAAGCCAGACTACGGTTTGCAACTGCACATGGGGACAAAGATCGTACTTTTTGGAGAAATGTCCTCTGGTCTGATGAAACAAATATAGAACTGTTTGGCCATAATGACCATTGTTCTGTTTGTAGGGAAAAGGGGGAGGCTTGCAGGCCAAAGAACACCATTCCAACCATGAAGCACGGGGGTGGCAGCATCATGTTGTGGGGGTGCTTTGCTGCAGGAGGGACTGGTGCACTTCACAAAATAGATGGCATAATGAGGCAGGAAAATTATGTGGATATATTGAAGCAACATCTCCAGATATCAGTCAGGTCGCAAATGGGTCTTCCAAATGGACAACAATCCCAAGCATACTTCCAAAGTTGTGGAAAATGGCTTAAGGACAACAAAGTCAAGGTATTGGAGTGGCCATCACAAAGCCCTGACCTCAATCCCATATAACATTTGTGGGTAGAACTGAAAAAGCGTGTGGGAGCAAGGAGGCCTACAAACCTGACTCAGTTACACCACCTCTGTCAGGAGGAATTAGCCAAAATTCACCCAACTTATTGTGGGAAGCTTGTGGAAGGCTACCCAAAACATTTGACCCAAGTTAAACAATTTAAAGGCAATGCTACCAAATACTAATTGAGTGTATGTAAACTTCTGACCCACTGGAATGTGATGAAAGAAATAAAAGCTGAAATCAATCATTCTCTCTACTATTATTCTGACATTTCACATTCTTAAAATAAAGTGGTGACCCTAACTGACCTAAGACAGGGAATTTTTACTAGGATTAAAAGTCAGGAACCTATTGTATGTATGTGTATGTATGTAAACTTCCAACTTTAACTATTTCTACAAGCATGCTAGCAGTTACCACAGACTTACAGGCATTGCGCTAACGCTAGTTAACAATTGCACGAACACTGGTTAGCAATTTCTTCAAACTGCACTCAGAGACAAAAAAAAATGGTATTGATGAGTTAATTTTACTCTGGGGAAGTAGATAAACAACTTCATTGCTCAAATCCTGAAGTAGCCATTTAATATTATATTACAATAATGTACAGTAATATGCATACATATTCAAGAAAAATAATTGTAGTGTAAAAACGTAATATGAGGAACAGGAATGACAAAATAACTATCTGAAAGCCACGCCTCCAAATTTATGATAGGCTGCCGCAGCTATAATATTTTATTAATGAGGTTCAAAATTGAACCCCTCCCATAAAAAAGGATTCCTGTTTAAAACTTTACACAGGCAGCCAAGTATCAGCGTATAAACATCAATCTGCGACACTTTGCAAAAATATATGCATAATGTCACAGCGATTCCTCTAAGGAACCTTTTCAGAGGGGTTCCTCAAGGAACCTTTTGACCTGAAAAGGTTACCCCAGAGTGGCAATCTTTTGAACCCCAAAAGGTTATTGAATGCTCCTTTATTTCTTTATGCACTTGAAAAGTTGACCTATTCGCATAATACAGAGTGAAAAAGCGATGAGACAATAACATCTGTCTAATGCACATCTGATGATACTGCTTTCTCTTCCTGCATCAGATGAAAGGACAACAACCAATCCAGGTAGCTAATCTGTATATAATACAGTGAAACATATTTTGCCAATTATACGTCTGCTGCACAGTGGAGCCCATTTCAGCACTCAAGTGGATCCCATTTCAGCACTGTATTATGAAGCCAAGATCAATGATATAAAGAATGATGGGGGAAAACGTTGACGTACTTTAAATGAAATTATGGGCAGAAAGACAAATTCAACTCCATCTTTCATCAAATCAGATGGCTTATTTATCACAAAACCATTTGATGTTGCCGATTATTTGAATGATTACTTAAATTGGCAAACTTAAGCAGGAAATGCCAACAATGAACAGTGAGCCATAGTATTCATGCATAAAAAAAACGAAATAATGAACGCATTTTATTTTAGAATTTTGTCAAGTTAGGGTGAGAGGTGGAAATACTGTATTATTGTTATCGATCAATATTGACAAACCTCCTGGCATTGACAACTTAGATGGAAGGCTACTGAGGACAGTCGCAGACTTTATAGCCACTCTTATCTGTCATTACTTTCATCTAAATCTAGAGGAAGGTGTTTGTTCTAAGGCCAGGAGGGAAGCCAAAGTAATTCCACAACAGAGAAGGGCACTCAACATGTACTGTACTGACACAAATGACTGATGATTGGTTTAAGGAAATTGACAGTAAGAACATTGAGGGAACTGTACTGCAGCCTTTGATATTATTGAACATAACCTGTTGTTAAGAAAACATATGTTTCATGGTTTTTCAACCTCTGCCATATCGTGGATTCAGAGCTATACATCTAATAAAACTCAGTGGGTTTTCTTTAATGGAAGCTTCTCTAATGTCAAATGTAGGGTATGGGGTACCACAGGGCAGTTCTCTAGGCCCTCTACCCTCTAGTTTCTAGTTTTACCAATGGCATGTCACTCGCGTTAAACAAATCCTGTGTGTCCACGTATGCTGATGATTCAACCATATACAGTGCCTTGCGAAAGTATTCGGCCCCCTTGAACTTTGCGACCTTTTGCCACATTTCAGGCTTCAAACATAAAGATATAAAACTGTATTGTTTTGTGAAGAATCAACAACAAGTGGGACACAATCATGAAGTGGAACGACATTTATTGGATATTTCAAACTTTTTTAACAAATCAAAAACTGAAAAATTGGGCGTGCAAAATTATTCAGCCCCCTTAAGTTAATACTTTGTAGCGCCACCTTTTGCTGCGATTACAGCTGTAAGTCGCTTGGGGTATGTCTCTATCAGTTTTGCACATCGAGAGACTGACATTTTTTCCCATTCCTCCTTGCAAAACAGCTCGAGCTCAGTGAGGTTGGATGGAGAGCATTTGTGAACAGCAGTTTTCAGTTCTTTCCACAGATTCTCGATTGGATTCAGGTCTGGACTTTGACTTGGCCATTCTAACACCTGGATATGTTTATTTTTAAAGCAAAATCTACAATGGAATGGTTCATGTTTTGGATCATTGTCTTGTTGGAAGACAAATCTCCATCCCAGTCTCAGGTCTTTTGCAGACTCCATCAGGTTTTCTTCCAGAATGGTCCTGTATTTGGCTCCATCCATCTTCCCATCAATTTTAACCATCTTCCCTGCCTCTGCTGAAGAAAAGCAGGCCCAAACCATGATGCTGCCACCACCATGTTTGACAGTGGGGATGGTGTGTTCAGGGTGATGAGCTGTGTTGCTTTTACGCCAAACATAACGTTTTGCATTGTTGCCAAAAAGTTCAATTTTGGTTTCATCTGACCAGAGCACCTTCTTCCACATGTTTGGTGTGTCTCCCAGGTGGCTTGGGCAAACTTTAAACAACACTTTTTATGGATATCTTTAAGAAATGGCTTTCTTCTTGCCACTCTTCCATAAAGGCCAGATTTGTGCAATATACGACTGATTGTTGTCCTATGGACAGAGTCTCCCACCTCAGCTGTAGATCTCTGCAGTTCATCCAGAGTGATCATGGGCCTCTTGGCTGCATCTCTGATCCGTCTTCTCCTTGTATGAGCTGAAAGTTTAGAGGGACGGCCAGGTCTTGGTAGATTTGCAGTGGTCTGATACTCCTTCCATTTCAATATTATCGCTTGCACAGTGCTCCTTGGGATGTTTAAAGCTTGGGAAATCTTTTTGTATCCAAATCCGGCTTTAAACTTCTTCACAACAGTATCTCGGACCTGCCTGGTGTGTTCCTTGTTCTTCATGATGCTCTGTGCGCTTTTAACGGACCTCTGAGACTATCACAGTGCAGGTGCATTCATACGGAGACTTGATTACACACAGGTGGATTGTATTTATCATCATTAGTCATTTAGGTCAACATTGGATCATTCAGAGATCCTCACTGAACTTCTGGAGAGAGTTTGCTGCACTGAAAGTAAAGGGGCTGAATAATTTTGCACGCCCCATTTTTCAGTTTTTGATTTGTTAAAAAAGTTTGAAATATCCAATCAATGTCGTTCCACTTCATGATTGTGTCCCACTTGTTGTTGATTCTTCACAAAAAAATACAGTTTTATAGCTTTATGTTTGAAGCCTGAAATGTGGCAAAAGGTCGCAAAGTTCAAGGGGGCCGAATACTTTCGCAAGGCACTGTACGTGTCAGCAACCACAGCTGTCACGTATACTCCCTCTCTGGCCTCTAGGTCACCAGACTGCTGATTATTTCACACACCAGTCACCATCGGCACATACCAGCGCTTATTGACACTCACCTGGACTCCATCACCTCCTTGATTACCCGCTCTATGTCACTCCCTTTGGTTTCTTCCCCTTGTTTCTGTTTCATGTCGGTGTGCTGTTAGTGTTTCTTGTTTTGTTCATGTTAATTTATTTATTAAATGTATTCACTCCCTGAACTTGCTTCCCGACTCTCAGCATACATCGTTACAGAATAACGCCTCACCAAAGGGAAGCATTAGGGAATGTTTTTGTTTTTGTGTTGGAGGTGACGTCGGGTCTGGGTTCCACTGCCAGGGCAACCGAAGGATGCCTCAGGTTTTCATGCCTCAGCTGGTACATTGGGTGTCAAGACTCAGTTGGCGGGTCAAGCGTCTGTTGCCGAGTCTACCGAGGATGCCTCAGCTAGCTCGTCAGGCTTCCATGACTTAGCTAGCTCGTCAGGTTTTCAAGACTCGGCATGTACAAGTGTATATCAATGTGTTTACACTGAATTAGCTTTTTGAATAAACATATTGACTTAATCACACATCAGACATGGCTACTTTGTGTTTAACTCTCACTCTGGGGGGGAAGACATGACAAGCACAAGTCATCAGACAGCCAAAACACAGTCATGCAGTAGGAATTGGATGGCGATGCACACCGACCGTGGTCCTGAAAGTAGCATTTCCTCTTAATAAATTCTGAATCACTCACGCTGAGGAAAGGCGATCCTACTAGGCACTCAGCAGTGCTTTGGCCATGTCTGTGAATAGTCACTAAACTAAGTGTCAGGGTGAGAACAGAACGACAATGTCTCCATAGATACATGCAGTGGTGTAAAGTACTTAAGTAAAAATACTTTAAAGTACCACTTAAGTCGTTTTTGGGGGGTATCTGTACTTTACTTTTTTTTTTTTTTTACAAATTCTACTTTACTACATTTCTATAAATGTTACTTTTTACTCCATACATTTTCCCTGGCACCCAAAGGTACTCGATAGATTTTGAATGCTTAGCAGGACATGAAAATTATCCAATTCACGCACTTAACAAGAGAACATCCCTGTTCATCCATACTGCCTCTGATCTGACGGACTCACTAAACACACATGCTTTGTTTGTAAATTGTCTGAGTGTTGGCGTGTGTCCCTGGATAACTGTAAATTTAAAAAACAAAATGGAGCCTTCTGGTTTGATTAATATAAAGAATTTGAAATGATTCACACTTACTTTTGAGACTTAAGTATATTTTTGCAATTATATTTACTTTTGATACTTAAGTATATTTAAAACCAAATACTTTTAGACTTTTACTTTTAGTATTTTATTATGTGACTTTCACCTTTTACCTCAGTAATTTTCTATTAAGGTATCTTTACTTTTACTCAAGTATGATTTGGGCACTTTTTCCACTACTGGATACATGTACTGTATGTAAACTACAGCAAGCACCATCAGTATACATTCGTTTTAAAGGATTTCAAACGACAAAGTACAGCTTAAAGCCAGACTTAGCAAGTCCAAAATAAAATGTCACTTTTTTTCTGGTTTTAATATCTCAATGTATAGATGAAGGTGAATTTGTGCCAATAGATGAATTTATCTGTTCCTCTGATCCATCCACAACTACAGCAAAACATATCTAGCTATCTCAATCTCATTACAAACAAGACTCATTATAAATGAGAATTGACTGATACAGAAGGGTAATTTAGCTGACAAATGCATGTCTTATTAGTAAATAATATTGGCTCCTGGCTGTCAGTGTGTCTGCCTGTCTGTGCGACAGTTGGCTATGCGCAGGGGCACAGATTTGGTATCTTGTTACAAAGTTGCTTTAATGTTGATAGCTTGAGATTCTGAATGAAAACTGGAATTGTGGCCAATTTTCATTCAGCAAGGGATTGAGAATATTTTCCTAGTGCAACACTTACTAGTTGGACCATATTTGAGACTCCTCAGCACGACCAGTGCCCGCATGCTGGACACTATAGATAATAAGCACGAAAGCCAGCTCTGTCTACTGGTAATTGAAGAAACTAACTAGCTAATTTAGCTGGCTAGCAAACATATAGATCCACACACACATTGTTTGAAAATATGTATAGCCTACCGGTGGGTGATTAGCCCACAAACAAATGAACGTTGCAGATACATGCAAACTTTGCTGGAGTTGCTAGCTAATTGTTTTCCTCTTGGATGTTGCATTTACTATTGCAACCTTTTGATGTCTAATTTATTTTATAATTCAACCCTATAGTTTCTGAGTGTCGACTTTTCCAGGCAAGTGTTTGCACCGCAAGATATAGCTGATCCAAGCTGATACAGTGCTACCTTTGCACCGCAGTTGGCGATCAATATTGTTTAACCTGTCTATGTAAATTAGAATGACATTTTACTGCTGTAACATTCGTCGCTGACTCCACTTATAAATTGTCATTTTTTTACAATACAGTATAGTGGTCTACATGCTTGTTATAGGCTACAAGCAAAGGAGAACACCTACTGTCTTGATACTGACTGATCATGGGCGTCTGGCCCAGCGGCCGCTTGAGAAGTCTCAGACAGAGCATGTTATTACATCTTGCCTGGGTGTGTTTACATTATGTCTTGCCTGGGTTTGTCACCCCGACAGTTTGATATTTCAGGATCACAAATTACGCAAATGAGACCTACTAAGTCTGGCTTTAATGGAAGGATACACACTAACTGGATTAGTTAGGATTTAGACATTCCTAATGCATTTATAGATGTTGTTCTCAGTGGTTCATTACTCCGGCTTCATAAACTGGGGGGGGATCTATGTCATCTTTGGTCATACACTATAAAAAAAAAAAACTCTTAAAGGGAACTTTTTAGAACACAAACAAAACATCAAAACTGTAAGGGTAAACACAATTCACAGACACAGCCTTTAACGACTGAATGTTGAATCAGCTATAAATACACAGTTAGCCATGTTATAATTGTTTTCCCTTGCCATCTAAACCAACGAGGCCAGCAGTCCAGTGACTGCGGCACAGTGATGTACCACATCACTAGGGAAAGGCACTGACAGCCCCAGCCAACTGCCTTTTGAACGCTCAACACACTCAGCCAAAAAACACAGAACAACCAGGACCAGAACTGCCCATTGCAGTTGCCTGTAATGCTGTCGGCAAGGCCACTGTGTAGGCTATGGAGTAGAGCTACAGTTATACTGACATTATCTGACATTTGTAAATACCATCATCAACCTTGTGGCATGACAAAATAAGTTAGCATTACCTATCCACATAAAATACCTACATGAGCATGACATTACACAGACATAAAATGTTAATGAGCATTTGTACCCTCTGTGGTACATGTACACTAACGTTCTAACTCAGAAAGGGCCACACTGAAGTTACATGGCAAGTAATTACAAGTGAATGCATGTTATTATGAATATAATAGATACCATGCCGGATGCAAAGTATGGTAACAAAAAGCTACATTTGTATTTAGACTCTCTCCACCTATGAAGTATTTAGGTACTGTATAGAAGTATTTAGGTACTGTATAGACACGTCAACATTGCTAAGGATTAGCATAGCGATTTATTAACACAAGCACTCTTATCGCTCAGTCTGATGGGGCTCCGTGTATGATTCATGCATTATTCAAACGACACACATTATAGTCTACCGTAGTAAAAAAAACTATTCTTCATATAATGAAGTAAATGTCTACCTTATAAGAGCCGTTTTAATAGAATGAATTCAAGGAAATAGCACAGCATAGAATGAATGACCTGACCTATTATCTTTATGGCACAACCATAAGTGAATGCAATGCAATGAGTGGGTGGGTATCTATCCACAGCATCCTCTGTGGAGGGTGGGGAGCCTACTGCATTGCCTCAGGGCAGAGGAATAGTTAAGAATATCATAATGCAGGTAAAATGTCTATTGAAGAACTCTTGCTCTACCTGTGCTATGGGAAGAGATATTCAAGAATGTGTCCGTTTTATTTGTGCCATTATTGACTATTCATGAAAATGCATTCTCTAGACAGTTCACTCAGATGGTTGATCATCTGTCAAAATGATCCAGCTACAGTGGGCTGGATGTTCAATGAAATTTAGAATTATTTCAAAAGATAAAGCCCAGTTAGTAAAGTAGCTTCAATCTGTTACAACTGAATAGACATAAAGCACGAGCAAAAAATGATTGCAGTTTTAAAACTGCAGTAGAAGTGCAGCAACTGCAGTCTACTGTGGTATTTTGGACCCAGTAATTGCAGAACAACTGCAGTTGTACTGCACTCTAACTGCAGTTACACGGCAAAGTTACTGCTGTAAAGATTTTGGACGCAGTACTTGCAGAATACTCTAGGTATACTGCAAAGTACTACAGTTATTCTGCACTCTGACTGCAATCTTTTTTCGTAAGGGTGAGTGAGGTTAGCCGTCTACATACACAGATGACATGCAGAACATGTTCTATAATGAAAATAACTTACCAGACAGACACGACTTAGGACCAAGCTGAAGAGAAGAAAGCCCAAACTGTGGAACACTAGAGTGGCTCCCATCCCGTTTCAGAAAGCAATTTTTACAGAGGTTGATGCTTCAGTTAAAATGACTTCATCTACTTTTAACTGTCTCCAAAAGCGCTAGTCATGTTTCACTCCATCTGTCCTCTCATTATGGGCTTGATAGTGGCTTGTAAAATCATAACTATAATCTCTTCGCTTTCCCTCCCTCTTTTTAAATCCGCAACACGTTCAAACTGAGCCCGCTCACTTTATTTCTCTGCGTCTGTCTGTTTTTTTTTCTTCTTCTGAAATTACATCCACATGTCAGAACTATTTATGTCGCTCTCGTTCTGCGGTGGGAAGTTCAAATGATTCTTTGTGGAGAAGAAACCAGCGCGGTATTTTTAGGTATTTTTAGTCCTTCAGACTAATTTAAACACTTCAGTATGGAGCTGTGCGCCTTTATGCCATACCCCAAACGTTCCTTCTCACTAACTCCGTCCAAATGTTAATTGGTAAGTGGTCAAACTCATACGAAAAGATGTAGCTAACTTATTAAAATACTAAATGAATTTGCATATAGTGCACAAATGCATGGCTCATCATGTCCTCTATCACACAAAATAACTATTGCCAAATTAATTATATGATAATTTCACAGAAGACTCTTGCTTATAATGACAGATTTTAGCATAAAAAATGCACCTCAAGACAAAGCGTCACGTCAGTCATAAAATTCGGAACTTTTCCTAATAAGATTCTTGCTTTGGCGAAACATCTTATCGTTGGCTGTCCCCCCAGACATTAATTTCGGAAAAGAATAGTTGGCCCATTCACACCAATGATCAATCTATACATTGTATCGAACTATAAAAAGTTTAGCTTCAGTTATACCAGTCTATGTGGATGTATCAAAACGCAACGCGATTTACGCATGGTGATTTAGACAATCCAAGGAAAACGCCAACTCGGCTATCAAGATCACACTTACGCTATTTGAGAGAAAACAAACTGATTCATTTCACCTATTTCAGAACCATCTACATCTAAAAAAAGGCAGCTTCCTTTCAAAGAGTTATCCCTAATATTCAACGCGGCTCCAAATGTTGACGGCAGCGGCTCGAAATCAGTCGTGAGTAATGTGGATGAAAAGGGGGATGGAAAGAGGCAGGTATTAGACAGGCGCATGAAGGAATCTCATTGGTCCGCGCACTCTTGCTTTAGATTAAACCACGACTCTAAAACGACATATTTTGTCACCCCTTCCACACAATCTCCACATTCAACCGATTTCTGAGTGTTGCCAATTAATTTCTGCCAACATCTTTAACTGTATTTGCTATCGACACATAATGCATAGGAGGAGTAAAATGTTCCAGAAACATTTCACATTTTATAATTTTTTTCCTAGTAGCCTACTGGTACACATCCTCTACATCAGGGTTCCCCAAAACGCGGACTGCGGGCCAAATTCGTTCAGCAGGTGATTTTATCTCACTCATGATTTATTCAGGACTATCTGTGGTAGCATTCACATGATCATAGAAGTGTTTAGAAACATATTCTATTTTAATTTACAATAAAAGTGACTCCAAAATGACACAATACATGATTTATAATGAATTTCTATTGGCACAAAATAATCTGTAATTGTCTTTGTCATGCTCTGGCCATAGAGAGGCTTTTATTCTCTATTTTGGTTAGGGAAGGGTGTGACTAGGGTGGGCATTCTATGTTCCTTTTTCTATGTTTTTGTATTTCTTTGTTTTTGGCCGGGTATGTTTCTCAATCAGGGACAGCTGTCTATCGTAGTCTCTGATTGAGAACCATACTTAGGGAGCTCTTACCCACATGGGTTTTGTGGGTTGTTGCTTTCTGTTTTGTACCTGATGGAGCCGTTTCGGTTGTTCTTTTTTTTAAACTTTGTATTTAGTGTTCAGTTCTATTTAATAAACGACGAACACGTGCTGCGCTTTGCTCCTCACCTTCCACCAACGGCCGTTACAGTCTTGGGACATGCTGTGAGGGACTGTTGATTTGGAGTAAGATACCATCCAGTCCATATCTATTATAAATGGGGGAGAATTATGTCTCTGTGCCACAGAAATTGTCAACCATATGTCACACAGAGAGATTTTAACACAGCACAGATTTTGCATCCACCTGTAATAGAGCATCTCACCACCCCAATGTACAGTACCAGTCAAAAGTTTGGACACACCTACACATTCCAGGGTTTTTCTTTATTTTTACTTTATTTTTACTATTTTTTTTAGGGTAATAGTGAAGACATCAACACTATGAAATAACACATGTAATCATGTAGTAACCAAAAAAGTGATCAACAAATCCAAATATATTTGACAGATTCTTCAAAGTAGCCACCCTTTGCATTGATGACAGCTTTGCACACTCATTGAACTGTAGTCAATGAACAGCATTCTCACGTAGGTGTTCCTTTTGTCCAGGTGGGAAAGGGCAGTGTAGATTGCAATAGAGATTGTGGATCTGTTGGGGCAGTATGGGAATTGGAGTGGGTCTAGGGATTCTGGAATGATGGTGTTGATGTGAGCCATGACCAACCTTTCAAAACACTTCTTGGCTACAGATGTGAGTCATACGGGTCGGTAGTCATTTAGGCAGGTTACCTTGGCATTCTTGGGCACAGGGACTATGTTGGTCGGCTTGAAACATGTAGTTATTACAGACTTGGTCAGGGACGGGTTGAAAATGTCAGTGAAGACACTTGCCAGTTGGTCAGCGCATGCTCTGAGTATACATCCTGCCTGTTTAAAGGTCTTACTCAGATCGGCAACGGAGAGCGTGATCACACAGTTGTCCATAACAGCTGGTGCTCTTATGTGTGCTTCAGTGTTGCTTGCCTCAAAGCACGCATAGATGTAATTTAGCTCGTCTGGTAGGCTCGTGCCACTAAGCAGCTCGTGGCTGGGCTTTTCTTTTTTTTAGTCCATAATAGTTGGCAAGCTCTGCCACATCCGACGAGTGTCAGACAGTGTAGTAGGATTCAATCTTAGTCCTGTATTGATGCTTTGCCTGTTTGATATTTCATCTGAGGGCATAGCACAATTTCTTATAAGCGTCCAGGTTAAAGTCCCGCTCCATGAAAGCGGCAGCTCTACTCTTTAGTTCAGTGCAGATTTTGCCTGTAATCCATGGCTTCTAGTTGAGGTATGTACGTACGGTCACTGTGGGGATGACATCATCGATGCACTTATTGATGAAGCCAGTCTGTGCTAGCAAAATAGTCCTGTAGTTAATCATCTGCGTCATCTGACCAACTTCCGTATTGAGCGAGTTACTGGTACTACCTGCTTTAGTTTTTGCTTGTAGGAAGGAATCAGGAGGATATAATTATGGTCAGATTTGCCAAATGGAGGGTGAGAAAGAGGTTTGTACGCATCTCTGTGTGTGGAGTAAAGGTGGTCTAGAGTGCTCAGAGAAAGATATTTTGTTTAACAAGTAATCTTTTTTTTTCAAAAAAAAAAGGTACCAGTCCTGGTGCCCTTCTTAAGATCAACGGCATCATGAACTTTACCCAGTACCAAGATATTTTCTTTTTAAAACCTGGTTGCCTCTGACAGGATGCTGAAACTTGGCCGCAAATGTATCTTCCAGCAAGACAGTAACCTCAAGCACACAACAAAATCCACAAATAAATGGTTATGGAAACAAAATCAACACTTTGCAATGGCCATCTCAGTCTCCGGACTTGAAACCAATGGAAAATCTGTGGTTTGATTTGAAGAGGGCAGTCCATAAATGCAGAAGAAGGATATCAACGATTTGGAAGGATTCTGTATGCAGGAATGGTCAAAAGATCCCTCCTAATGTGTTCTCTAACAAAAAACATTATCCTCTCAAGGTGAGTTATTGAAAGCAGGGGTGTCAACAATTTTGACCCATACCTTTTTTGAGAAATAAAAGGGTGACTTGTTAAACAAAATATCTTTCTCTGAGCAAATGTATTATTAAAAAGGAATATAATGTCCCTATTTTTTGGGAGAATACAATATTGTTCAGTACTATACTCATTTATTTTATAGTCATTTTTGTTCATCTTTATCAAGTGTGTCAATAATTCCGGACCTCAGTGTACATATGTTTCCAATATACATTATGTTGAAGTTACAGTAAAAGCTCATGGTCCGCCAGTTTCCTTCATCCCTCATCCCCTCTAATGCTTTGTTTTGGCATTATTTCTCTACCACAGAAATATGAGGTAATAGATGGTAATATACCCTTAATTACAACATAATGCTTTGGCTTATCGCTCTAATTATGATTTCATTATTGTTCCAGAACAAAAAACGAGGTGGGGGGACACTCTCTCTGAACACCACAGAACAATAGTTGAGTCACACCTCCAGGGAATGAGGACCTAGGTCAACTCAATCTCATATGAAGGCAATACGTATTGCCTTGGCAGCTCACCACTCTGATCTCCCAATGTGAAATGAAGAAACAGGGAATAAGATCCAAGCCGGACAGGGAATCTCTGAATCTTCCCCCAAGCTGGAAAAAATACTATGTGTTTCAAACAACCTGATTATTTAATTAAGTTATTATGGAAGCCTATTCTGTTGAGTTCTTTACCCATCAATAATAGATTTTTACCTAACAACCATTTTCCTCACAGGCTTTTTGGAGGTCAGCTGTAGCCGATAGCCTGGCACTATAACTTGATTATATCCAAATATGCAGCAATTTTAATATGGTTAGGGAGAACATTAATAGGGTACAACATGCAACTCTCAACTAAACTGATTTAATTGTAGTTTTCTCTGTGAACTTCATTTGGAGGCAGAATGCGTATTGCTTACTGAACCAGTAAACAGTATACTAGAGAGTGAATATATATTTAGTGGTATTCAGTAATGAGACATCAGGTCATTTACCATATCCTGCCCAGACATCCAGACAGATGCGTTAAACACCCACACCAGCCAAAGTCTTTTTTCAGCTGTAAAACGATGCGTAGAGCTTACCCATCATGTTGCACAGCAAAATAAGTCGAATTTGAGTCTAAGTATGATATATTTGGGCTTGAAGTGGAAAATCCAAAGTTGGAACTTAAAGTAAGAAAATACAGTGCCTTGCAAAAGTATTCCACCCTCTTGGGGTTTTTCCTATTTTGTTTCATTATAAACTGTAATTTAAATAGATTTTTGGGGATTTGATGTAATGGATTTGATGTAATGGACAGAAAATAGTCCAAATTGGTGAAGTCAAATGAAAAAACAACAACTTTAAAATGACTTTTTTAAAACTTTACTTGAATTAAAAACGGAAAAGTGGTGGTGCATATGTATTCACCCTCTTTGCTATGAATTCTCTAAATAAGATCTGGTGCAACAATTACCTTCAGAAGTCACATAATTAGTTAAATAAAGTCCACCTGTGTGCAATCTAAGTGTCACATGATCTGTCACATGATCTCAGCATATATATACACCAGTTCTGAAGTTCTGCAACACCACTAAGCAAGAGGCACCACCAAGCAAGCGGCACCATGAAGAGGAGTGCTCCAAACAGGTCAGGGACAAAGTTGTGGAGAAGTACAAATCAGAATTGGCTTGTAAAAAATATCCGAAATTTTGAACATCCCAAGGAGCACCATTAAATTTGTTATTTAAAAATGGAAAGAATATGGCACCACAACAAACCTGCCAAGAGAGGTCCGCCCATCAAAACTCAAGGACCAGGCAAGGAGGGAATTAATCAGAGAGGCAACAAAGAGACCAAAGATAACCCTGAAGGAGCTGCAAAGCTCCACAGCGGAGATTGGAGTATCTGTCCATAGGACCACTTTAAGCTGTACACTCCAAATAGCTGGGCTTTATGGGAAAGCGGCCAGAAAAAGCCATTGCTTAAAGAAAGAAATAAGCAAACACATTTGGTGTTTGCCAAAAGGCATATGGGAGACTCCCCAAACATATGGAAGAAGGTACTCTGGTCAAAAAAATGAAGCTTTTTGGCCATCAAGGAAAATGCTGTCTGGCGCAAACCCAACACCTCGCATCCCCACAGTGAAGCATGGTGGTGGCAGCATCATGCTGTGGGGATGTTTTCATTGGCTGGGACTGGGAAACTGGTCAGAATTGAAGGAATGATGAATGGCACTAAATACAGGGTAATTCTTGAGGGAAACCTATTTCAGTCTTCCAGAGATTTGAGACTGGGACGGAGGTTCACCTTCCAGCAGGAGAATTACCTTAAGCAAACTGCTACAGCAACACTTGTGGTTTAAGGGGAAACATTTAAATGTCTTGGGTTGGCCTAGTCAAAGCCCAGAGCTCAATCCAATTGGGAATCTGTGGTATGACTTAAAGATGTACACCTGTACACCTGTGCTGTACACCTGTGGAACCCATCCAACTTGAAGGAGCTGGAGCAGTTTTGCCTTGAAGAATGGGCAAAAAACCCCAGTGGCTAGATGTGCCAAGCTCACAGAGACATACCCCAAGGGACTTGCAGCTGTAATTGCTGCAAAAGGTGTCTCTACAAAGTATTGACTGTGGGGGGGATGAATAGTTATTCACTTCTCAAGTTTTTTTTTTTTTGGTAATATTTCTTGTTTGTTTCACAATAAAAAATATTTTGCATCTTCAAAGTGGTAGGCATGTTGTGTAAATAAAATTATACAACCCCCCTAAAAAAATCCATTTTGATTCCAGGTTGTAAGGCAACAAAATAGTAAAAATGACAAGGGGGTGAATACTTTCGCAAGCCACTGTAGCTATTTTATTCTGATGAGTGGATGAAGTGGATCGGAGAAATGTCAACACAGCTGGGACACCTCATTGTTTCTGGAGACACATTGTGCATGGTGGCGCTACAGCATGCGTGCAGCTAGCTGGCTAAATCAAATCAAATCAAATCAAATTTTATTTGTCACATACACATGGTTAGCAGATGTTAATGCGAGTGTAGCGAAATGCTTGTGCTTCTAGTTCCGACAATGCAGTAATAACGAGCAAGTAATCTAACTAACAATTCCAAAAAAACTACTGTCTTATACACAGTGTAAGGGGATAAAGAATATGTACATAAGGATATATGAATGAGTGATGGTACAGAGCAGCATAGGCAAGATACAGTAGATGATATCGAGTACAGTATATACATATGAGATAAGTATGTAAACCAAGTGGCATAGTTAAAGTGGCTAGTGATACGTGTATTACATAAGGATGCAGTCGATGATATAGAGTACAGTATCAACGTATGCATATGAGATGAACAATGTAGGGTAAGTAACATTATATAAGGTAGCATTGTTTAAAGTGGCTAGTGATATATTTACATCATTTCCCATCAATTCCCGTGATTAAAGTGGCTGGAGTAGAGTCAGTGTCATTGACAGTGTGTTGGCAGTAGCCACTCAATGTTAGTGGTGGCTGTTTAACAGTCTGATGGCCTTGAGATAGAAGCTGTTTTTCAGTCTCTCGGTCCCAGCTTTGATGCACCTGTACTGACCTCGCCTTCTGGATGACAGCGGGGTGAACAGGCAGTGGCTAGCTAGCAAGTAGCAGTTGCTCGCTAACTATACAAGTTTGGCTGTCTGGCTAGCTAGCTATAGCTAGCATAGCTAACTGTGCAGTGAAGTAAATCCATGTGAATTAAGTTAATTTATAACTCAGTGAGTAAACCACTGTTTTACCAGTACTAACACTACCGCATCGGCTTAGCTTTGTCAGCAAACGCAAAGTTGCGTCATAATTATGTCTTGTCCTTTGCAAGTTTTGATATTACTTTGCAGCATTGTGTATCACACTGGCCAGTCAGCACATTCCCTTTGACAGCTAGGTTTATTACTGTAGAGACTCCTTTCAGTTTTGGTTTTAGTTTCTGTAGCTAGCTAGCTTGCTTTCAAAGTTGAGAGTTTGGATGTATGTAGCTAGTGAAATGTGTTCATCCCTCAATTTGTGCACTTCTGTGTTTAGCAGAGTAACATTCTGTCCTATCGAACAATCACCAAATGTGAGAACTAATATTGTAGTTGCCTATTTGCCATCCCCCTCTGCTCTGCATGGCCACAGAAGTAAAACCATGGCCAGACAGACACCTTCCTCTCCACTGAGAATGTTTGAGTATGCCATTGTCAAGTTCATAGAATTTTGGCTGTACATTGATCCATGTTAGACAGACAATCTTACAATGTGACTATTCACTTACTCCCCTTTTGTGTCTGTGTTTCAGGAGTCAACAGACAAAACAATCAATCCTCACCAAAGTTTATCCAGAACAAATGCAGTGTACACATTTATTTGAGTAGCTTATTGTGAAAGTAGGCCTATGTCACTGTAAATAACATCATAACTTGCACACGCCCAGGATTCTCTCTCTCCCAAAAATCTCTCTCTCATGATTATCCAACCCTCCGAAAATCCCTACACCACCTAGGTGAAGTAAAGTAGAGTCAGGACTATGACAAGGCTGCACAATCACGGGTGGCCCTGACCCGGGTGTTGATGTGGGTAGGATCCCGACAGCATTGTCTTGACTGTATACAGAGAGCAGGAATCCCTACCTGATTCTCAGTTCTCTGGGCTAAATTGAGAACAGCTCAACAGTCATGTATGGACAAGATCCACGACAGACATAATGACAATTCAACAACCTACTGTATGTGTTTCATGTGTCTTACAGGACTGAGGACTCCTGGGCTGTGTACTGCAGGCCAAGCACATGAACCAAGCAGAGGCCGAGCAAGCTGGCAATATTGTAATATTGACATGTGGATGAAATTGTAAAAAAATAAACACAGAAAGGTCCATGTTTATGTAACCAATTACAAGCTAAGCAAACAATGGAATGGAAAATAAATGATTATTATGTACAGAAAGCCCAGAGGTTCATTTTAGTCTACTCCTGTGCTCAGGGCCCTATCACACATTGATCACATGAGGGGTTCCTATGTTACAATATGTTTGAGGGGGGCCACATTGACAATAGAATTGTTATGGGGATCCTCATGAGCACCACTGAAATTATAACCATCGCTGTGTTCTAACAAGCCACAACTTCCTCCTCTCTTGGCTATAACCTTTACTTCAGTATACACATTCTGTTACAGTAACACTGATGTGTTAATGTTTGGCGAATGCAAGCTAACTAGTGATTTTGTACTCCATACATATCAGCAGTGTAATATCTGGATGAAGTTTGATAATACTAAGTAAATAATAAGGAACATAAAGAATGTTTTACCAAATGCATATTGCCGTGCTCCGAACACTCATATTGGACGGGAGAGTCGGAGTATGAGTAAAAATCTAAGTATACGAAACAGAGACCAGAGGGTACTTCTCGAATGCGTACTATGTTTGTACATATTTTAAAGAATGCATCGATGCAAGCTTCAATGTTAAGTACGCAAACAAATATGACGCAACCACAAAACAATTACTCAACATTTGGTGAAATCAATGGCGGCCATTATTGTAGCAGAAGCGAGAGAAAATAAACTCCGACGTTGGAATTACATTTATTTTATTTTATTGGGCTCCCCATGAGCCGACGTCAATGGCGACAGCTAGTCTGCCTCGGGTTTGACACATAGCAAAAACAAACATTACAGACAAAAACACTTACCAATTTACATACATAACAACTAGGTCAGATAAGGGAGAGGTGTTGTTGTATTTGTTTTTTAAAGCTCATTTTGCTGTTTGCTTGAGTAATTTGAGCTGGAAGGGAGTTCCATGTGATCATGGCCTTGAATTTATTTTGGATTTGGGGACTGTAAAAAGACACCCGGTGACATGTCTTTTGGGGTAGGTATGTCTGTAAGAGCTATATGTAAATTGATTATACAGACAATTTGGACATTTCAACATAATAATATGCATATATATATATATATATATATATACTTAATGCAGTTAATCTCTCATCAACCCTCAAGCAGGAAAGACTAGCGTGCAAGTTGTTGATGTTAGTTCTGTATGTGCAGTTCAGGGCAAGACATGCTGCTCTGTTTTGAGCCATTTTTCTAGGTCTTTCTTTGCTGCACTTGACCATATTACCAGACAGACATCATGATGGGACAAGACCAGAGCCTGAACAACTAGTACAGTTGATGTGTGTCAAAAATGCAGAACATCTTTGCATAACAGATACAGTATACCCCTCCCCATCCTCACCAACAACTTCAATGAACGAAGGTGATTATTTGTGTTTTCTGCACATTATATAACTTAAGGTACTCAAGTATTTTTTCTTTGTGTTTTATATAATTTATGGCTTGATAATGTACAATAAATGGTCCATGTCTCATTCCCACAATGTGAAAATGTAAGTGTGTCTTGCAGTCTTAATAAGGGCATGCAGCAGGCGAGAATGAGGCAATGGATGCATAAATGGTGGTTTCATTTACAAAATAAGGATAGTAATGGTAGCAGTGGTTAGGATAGAAAAAAATGTTGGCAAATTAAGCAAAAAGGACAAACTACCAAAACAATATTTCTCCAAAGAAATCTAAATTAAGATGAACTCAATCCAGGAGTTGGTATACCTTTGGACAAATCTACAGCCTAGTAGTCTACCCATCAGTATTTAGAGATCACTGGCAATGCCAGGTAGAAATAGGGCCTACCTTGCGCCACTACGTGGGGGGGGGAACATTGACTCATCCAATTATAACTGGTTGAAACTTCATTTACAAGCTGAAGGCTATACAAACGTATAGAAGCAGACGCAATCATAACATCACATACCATCTATCTATTTTCAATACTAGAGATCTCATTTAAAGTAACTGTCCAGGAAAAATGTAATTTTTAAAAGCTCATATTCTGTTTGCTCATACCCACATAACGTTGTTCAATTGTCCTTTACTTGGCCAAAGCATACATTTCAGAAAAAACATTCAGTAAAACCTCCATCTCAAAACTGTTTTTCTAAACAAACCATTTTGCATAGGCAGTAGCCCATGCCTAGTCCCCAACAACCAGTTGTTCCAGCTTTCGGTGGTTGCCTGTGACGTGACTTCCGCATTTGGACATCAAGGCGACACTACGTCTTAACTCCTCCTCCACAATTACTGGATTGATTGAGCAGTGCAGAAGAGAACCTCCCATGACAGTTTTTTTGTCTTCTGATCAAGGCCAGCATGTAGTGGATCTAGTTTCACACATTTGTTTTAAGCCTGCTAAGTTAGGTTACTTTGGCCGAGACAGGCCTGAATGTGATTGACCTAGCCACTTTTTCCTTTTTTCCAACTTCTCCGCCTGGGAGTAGTGACAGGAAGTTATTTTTGCTGACTCTGATCTTTTCGATTCGTTCAGCCAAAAGAACAAATCTTTCAACTCAATTACTTAATTTCAGTCAGTAATGCACAGAGCACGCAGGACCCCCTGCAGGCGAACGATGAACTGAAACTCAAGAGTCATGATTCTACAATCCTGTCATTCACCATAAGGGGCTTATTGGAACTTTCATTTATAACTGAGACACTAAAAGTGTGCTTCAAACAATGTACATTTATTTATATATAGACCTACAAATAAGATTATTTCTTGATACATTTCAAACAAAAACCAACCGACGATGAACCCCCCAAAAATTACCCAAAGAAATCTAAATCAAAATGAAGTCAATCCAGGATATTTCCTGATTTAGGAAACGGTATACTGTTGGATGAATCTACAGCCTAGTAGCCTACCCACAAGGATACTCTCCACATCAGAGCTTTACACTGCCCACGTGTAAAATGACATAGAGAACATGGAGGAGCATGGGCCCTATCAGAGCACTGTGGGAGTGTTTGGTCCCTTCTGAGCACTGCCCAAGTGTAAAATTACATAGAAAACCTGGAGGAGCATGGTTTGAGGTTGGAAGGAAATTAACAGGGCCGGCCATAGCTTTTTGGGGGCCCTAAACTAGATTTAGTTTCTGGGTCACCCCACCTTGCTTGTAAAATATTTTTTTGTGGCCCCCCTATTTACACCGGAGAGAATAAATGTACGTTTAAAAGTTAATTTCCTACAATTCTCCACATTTTGCATGGGGCATAGAGAACATTTGATAGTTTAACATTTACTCCTGAGGTGCTGACTTGTTGTACCCTCGACAACTACTGTGATTATTATTATTTGACCATGCTGGTCATTTATGAACATTTGAACATCTTGGCCATGTTCTGTTATCTCCACCCGGCACAGCCAGAGGAGGACTGGCCACCCCTCATAGCCGGGTTCCTCTCTAGGTTTCTTTCTAGGTTTTTCCTAGCCACTGTGCTTCTACACCTGCACTGCTTGCTGTTTGGGGTTTTAGGCTGGGTTTCTGTACAGCACTTATCAGCTGATGTAAAAAGTGCATGTTCTACAATTCTACAGATTATGCCATGGGGCAGAGAGAAAATGTTGCCGTTTTAAAACTAAATTTGTGCAATTCTGCTCATTGAGCCATGGGGCGGACAGAACATGTAGCAGTTTTACAGCTAATTTCCTGCTATTCTTAATATTTTATTATGGGGTGGAAACAAAATGTTGCAGTTTTTGAAAATGAACTTCATGCAATTCTACCCATTTTGCCATGACTTATGCCATGTTCATATGATATCAGGGCCCCTGGGCACATGCCCTGTATTCCTGGTCATTAATTTGGCCATGATTACTACCAGGTGTAGATAACTGGCTAGACTAAACAACAACAAAATAATTGCTGACATAGGCTAATTGAGTGACTGTCAGTGACATTACAAGATAAAAACTGCTGATGCACGACCAAATTTTGAAATTGCACCTTGTGTATTCTAGTTCTAAACAGTAAATTGAGACCCAAACTAAGTTTTGGTTGGGGGCCTGTCATGCCACATAGTGTCATGCCACATAATGGACAAAAAAGTGCCCCCCGCCCCCAAAGCGTCCGTTGCTTGGCTCTATTTTACCTTGTAGCAGTCGCGAAGGAAGGAGGACACGGGCAGTTCTAGTTCTATTTCAGCTCATAAACGTTCGCTAAGTCCAAGCAAAATTATTACCTCAGAATTGCTCTCCAAGGACAGTGTTTTTGACGGTGATAACCTGCTGACTACCTGCTGCTTCAGAGGACCGAAAAGACTGGAAAGAGAACACTCTTTCTTTACCATATATTTGTCTTTATATAAGTAACGTACACCCCATTCCGTACAAATGTAATGCACCGCGACAGTCAAACAAGGCTGCAAAGAAAACTAATGGGACTGTAGCGACTGTGTTGACTTCAAATTCTGGGGTGTGAACTACGTTTCTATTCAAGCGTTGATCGACATGGTAATGGCTCTATAGTATTGGAGAAAAGTTGAAAAAACTGACCCTCCGTTACATTGTGACGTGTCATGCCGTAACGTACAGCATGCATAAAGCAACTATTTCTGTCTTACTATCTATCTCCACCAGGTATAGCACTTCTCTCATTGTTTATAAACAAGAAATGGACAGTTACGGGGGTAAGGGGGGGATACCTAGTCATTTTTTGCATCATCACTGTAAGCGATCGTCACTCTCAAAGCCGCAGTTAACTTCTGAAGATCACTTTAGCACCGCCTTAATAACCCGATTCAAATTCGACACAAACCTTCAAATAGGTATTTAATGACATATTATATAAACTCTTTAGTGTTTTATTTACATTTTAGAGGGGATAAGGTGATAAGTTGGACAGATCGAGTGAAAAAAAAAGCGTTTTCCCACACATCTCCTCTCCTTCTCTTTACCACGCAGTAGTTTCGCTTCCCCACCCACCATTTTTAAAAAGACCCGAAGGAGCTCATTGCCTTCTTCAGTCATGCAAAAACAGGCAGCGTGGAGGTCTCGGCATGAATTCTGTTGGAAAGGGGAGAAATTGTGCTTTACAATGGTATTGACATTACAGTTGATCTGAAAGTATTATGTATGTTTTTTGGGCGCTAAAATAAGGTCAATTGTACGGACCAAGGCGATGTACAAAAGTGAGTGAGTTTACGTTAAATATGGTTAATTAGGAAGGAATCATTTCTAGTTGTTGACGCTGGCTAGCTAGCTAGCAGGCATGCCAGACAGTTTTATTTAGCTAACGTTAGCTAGCTAGCTACTGTAACTGTTGGTTTGCACTTCAATGGCATCCCTCAAGGAGATTTTATTTTGTCTTTCCAACCAGGCGAAGTACTATGAAGGCACCACTGATCTCGACAAGAGGAGCAACATTCAGAGAAATTCACAATTCAGGGTAACCTTAAGCAGTTAACTACTATTAGATAACTGGACAGATATAGTATTTAGAAAAGTATTTAGTCAGCCACCAATTGTGCAAGTTCTCCCACTTAAAAAGATGAGAGAGGCCTGTAATTTTCATCATAGGTACACTTCAACTATGGCAGACAAAATGAAAAAAAAATCCAGAAAATCACATTGTAGGATTTTTAATGAATTTATTTGCAAATTATGGTGGAAAATAAGTATTTGGTCACCTACAAACAAGCAAGATTTCTGGCTCTCACAGACCTTCTTTAAGAGACTCCTCTGTCCTCCACTCGTTACCTGTATTAATGGCACCTGTTTGAACTTGTTATCAGTATAAAAGACACCTGTCCACAACCTCAAACAGTCACACTCCAAACTCCACAATGGCCAAGACCAAAGAGCTGTCAAAGGACACCAGAAACAAAATTGTAGACCTGCACCAGGCTGGGAAGACTGAATTTGCAATAGGTAAGCAGCTTGGTTTGAAGAAATCAACCGTGGGAGCAATTATTAGGAAATGGAAGACATACAAGACCACTGATAATCTCCCTCGATCTGGGGCTCCACGCAAGATCTCACCCCGTGGGGTCAAAATGATCACAAGAACGGTGAGCAAAAATCCCAGAACCACACGGGGGGACCTAGTGAAGGGCTGCAGAGAGCTGGGACCAAAGTAACAAAGCCTACCATCAGTAACACACTACGCCGCCAGGGACTCAAATTCTGCAGTGGCCTAGCCAGTCTCCAGATCTCAACTCCATAGAAAATCTTTGGAGGGAGTTGAAAGTCCGTGTTGCTCAGCAACAGCCCCAAAACATCACTGCTCTAGAGGAGATCTGCATGGAGGAATCGGCCAAAATACCAGCAACAGTGTGTGAAAACCTTGTGAAGCATTACAGAAAACATTTGACCTCTGTCATTGCCCACCCAATCTGTAAATAGCCCACCCAATTGCCTCATCCCCATATGGTTATTTTTTTGCTCTTTTGCACACCAGTATCTCTACTTGCACATCATCTGCACATCTATCACTCCAGTGTTAATGCTCAATTGTCATTATTTCGCCACTATGGCCTATTTATTGCCTTACCTCCCTAATCGTACTACATTTGCACACACTGTACATAGACTTTTCTATTGTGTTATTGGCTGTATGTTTGTTTATCCCATATGTAACTGTTGTTTTTGTCGCACTGCTTTGCTTTATCTTGGCGAGGTTGTAGGTGTAAATGAGAAGTTAAACCTGATCAATCAAATGGATAGGTGTAAGCAATTATGGTGATTTAAAATGCTCTTTACTAGGTTTCTTCACTCGACATGGGAAAAGAACCAATGAAATGGGGAGACAGTTTGCGGAACTCTACCCGCAGGGGCAGGTCCCGAATGGGAAGCCATAAACTCTGCCCAATGCGGTAGCGGGGAGATGGGGTCTGGCAATGGTACCTGGAGTTGGTCTTGAGAATAGCCGCCCTGGCTCTTCTCTAGGTACGACGACAGAGGCGGACAAACATCCAGTACACTGACCTCCTGCTCCTGTTCTGGGAAGAGTGGAGGCTGATACCCCATGGAGCACTCGAAAGGGGAGAGTCCTGTGGCAGAACAGGGAATTTCCGGGCATACTCCACCCAGACCAGTTGATGGCTCCAGGTAGTGGGGTTTGGTTGAGAAGATCAATGGCACAATCATAAGGACGGTACGGGGGAAGGGATGTAGCACATGCCTTACTGAACACTTCCAGGAGGTCATGGTATTCAGTGGGAATAGCAGAGACTTCCACAGTCTTGCTAACATCCGGAGGAAAACGACTTGGGGAAGGCTGTGCTGCTTTAAGGCAGTGGGAATGGCAAAATGGAGTCAATCACAGGATTGGGCTTTTGGAGCCAGGAAAATCCCAAAACAACCGGAACATGGGGAGATGCAATGAGGAGGAATTGTACGGTCTCACTGTGGTTACCAGAAATCCATAATTGAATGGGCACAGTTCTATGGGTGACTTCCCCTATAGAGTGGCCATCCAGTGCCCTAGCATCTATCGGCACAGAGAGAGGCTGAGTGGGAATACCAAGCTCCAAAGCAATAGTGGCATCCATAAAACTTTCATCAGCCCCAGAGTCAATGAGCACTTGAAGAGACTTAGATTGGTCTCCCCACAGCACAAAAAAAGGGTGCGTGGGTGATGGGAATGAAGGAACTCCCAGTCTGACTCACCATAGTACTGGTACCCACTAAAGACAAGGGTTTCCTAATAGGGCAGGTAGCTATAAAATGTCCTGCCCCTCCACAGTGCAGACAACAGTTACTATTCATCCTCCGTGATCTTTCCCCAACTGATAACCTAGGTCTTCCCAACTGCATAGGCTCAGGAGTATCCCACAAACCCGTCGTAGATTCACGAGAGGGCTTGGGTGGCTTCGAATGCTCTTGGAAAAACTTCCGGATTCCCTCAAAGGAGAATGAGCCATAGCGGGTGCACAAGTGTGCCTGAGACCAGACCTCCTCTCACTCTTAGGTGTCTATCAATTTGAATGGTTATGGCGATAAGGGAGTCGAGGTCCACCGGCAATTCCCAAGCAGGTAGCTCATCCTTATAACCCAGATAATCCGTGCAGAAAAGGATTCCAGGCACTCTCGGCGGCCAACGTGCAAAAATCAACCACTTAGTCTGTTACCCTATGGGAGTTTTGATGTAAGTCAAGCAGTTTGCTGGCCACTTTCCTCCCGGATACCAGAGACTCAAATACCTTTCTCACCTCTGCATAAATTCCTCCAAATGGCCACAAATGGCAGATTGTTGCTCCCAAGCTGCCGTAGCCCAGGAGAGTGCCCTTCCCCACATAAGGGACACCGATGGCATTACCCTTACGGTTGATGAGGATCTCCATATGGAAAATGTACGGCCCATTACTAGATGTCCATGAGTGTTTTTAAAATAGGCCGACAGACTCAGGTTGTCCTGCGTCACTAAAGCTGGAGACTTATCTCCCTCACTAGCTTTAAGCACCAGCTGTCAGAGCAGCTCACAGACCACTGCACCTGTCCATAGCCCATCTGTAAATAGCCCATCCAACTACCTCGTCCCCAAACTATATTTATTTATCTTGCTCCTATGCACCCCAGTATCTCCACTTGCACATTCATCTTCTGCACATTCTACCATTCCAGTGTTTAATTGCTATATTGTAATTACTTCACCACAATGACCTATTTATTGCCTTACCTCCCTTATCCTACCTCATTTGCACATGCTGTATATAGACTTTTTGTTTATGTTTGTTTGTTTATTCCATGTGTAACTCTGTGTTGTTGTATGTGTCAAACTTCTTTGCTTTATCTAGGCCAGGTCGCAATTGCAAATGAGAACTTGTTCTAAACTAGCCTAACTGGTTAAATAAAGGTGAAAATTGTGCCTCAGGGCCGGCTCTTCCGGGAAGTCATCAAATAAAGTCTCTCAGACATATGGTTTCCGTTATATATATTTATTTATTTTTGCCATTTTTCCGCTGTTCCGGAAAATTCCACCACATGGCGACTGGCTGCGTATTGCAAATGGATAAAACATCACCAAGCGGACATGGCCATTTCTCCTAAACGGAAAAGACCTCAAAGACGAAACTCGGTGGGCACAGGTTTGGCAAAATGGGCTTTTACCCCAGAAACAAGATGCCATCGAGGCCTCAATGCTTTTTGAGTTAAGGCCCATTTTCTGGGATTAAAGGTAAAAAATTGTAATAGAGCTCTAATTTGACCACTTCACATCAATGTACATGAACCTACTGTGTAAGAAAAAAAAGAACCAGCCATTTATCTATCGTACGTTAAGAGAAATAATTCAATATCTATTCGGTGATGGTTAAAGAAATGTGTTTCTTTTCCAAAAGAATTATAGATCCAGTTGCGACGTGTTTAGACGAATCTGTTAAGACGGGTTTCGGAGCTCTATGTGATTTCTGTGATTTTCTGAACTCACACACACACACACACACACACACACACACACACACACACACACACACACACACACACACACACACACACACACACACACAGTCAATGGGGAGTGACAGTGTGAGGCTTAGAGACACACAGAGCCTGCAATTGTTTCCTCCATTCAAACTATCAAAGAACCGTCAGACCTAGAGCTCTGAAACTATATTTACATGTTCTTGAACTTAAGTCGATAGTGCACGGTGAGTTATTTGGCTCTAGAAGGTTCGCAGGCTGAGAAACAGCCTTGTCCATTTGCAATGACCAATTCTTTTTGATCATTGCGAAAATGACGACATTTAGAAAAGTCCCAGAATTACAACACTAGGTACATTGAAACCACCTCGCTCATAGAGACAGATCCTAAAGTTTCTGTCCGATAGCTCATTCAGGGACGACATAGCAACACCCGAAAAAAGTAAATTTTCAGCACCAAATAAGGTTGCTGCTCAGGCTCCGAATGACCTATCGAGCCGAAACACAGGATTTGGGATTGTCTCAGCTAAGCCTACACACAATGTCAGAACTGGACCCGCAGCTATAATGTAACTACGTGTTTTAAGTTTTTATTATGGTTTAACCTGTTGCGTCGAGCCATCCCGGATCCGGGATCGTGAATACAGCCTCAAGCTCATTACCATAACGCAACGTTAACTATTCATGAAAATCGCAAATGAAATGAAATTAATATGCTAGCTCTCAAGCTTAGCCTTTTGTTAACAACACTGTCATCTCAGATTTTCAAAATATGCTTCTCAACCATTGCAAAATAAGCATTTGTGTAATAGCTAGCGCGGCTAGCGTAGCATTTTAGCGTTAGCATCAGCAGACAACATTTTTACAAAAACCAGAAAATCATTCAAATAAAATCATTACCTTTGAAGAACTTCAGATGTTTTCAATGAGGAGACTCTCAGATAGCAAATGCTCAGTTTTTCCTGAAAGATTATTTGTTTAGGAGAAATTGCTCCGTTTGGTGCGTCATGTTTAGCTACGAAAAAAACCTGTATCCAGGAGTGTAATTATCCCCGCAGCTCATTAGCATAACACAACGTTAACTATTCATGAAAATCGCAAATGAAATGAAATTAATATGTTAGCTCTCAAGCTTAGCCTTTTGTTAACAACACTGTCATCTCAGATTTTCAAAATATGCTTTTCAACCATTGCAAAATAAGTATTTGTGTAACAGCTAGCGCGGCTAGCGTAGCATTTAGCGTTAGCATCAGCAGACAACATTTTTACAAAAACCAGAAAATCATTCAAATAAAATCATTACCTTTGAAGAACTTCAGATGTTTTCAATGAGGAGACTCTCAGTTAGATAGCAAATGCTCCGTTTTTCCTGAAAGATGATTTGTTTAGGAGAAATTGCTCCGTTTGGTGCGTCACGTTTGGCTACCAAAAAAAAACGAAAATTCAGTCTTCAAAACGCCAAACTTTTTTCCAAATTAACTCCATAATATCGACAAACATGGCAAATGTTGTTTAGAACCAATCCTCAAGGTGTTTTTCACATATCTCTTCGATGATATATCGTTCGTGGAAGTGTGCTTTCCCCTCTGAATCCCAGGAGAAAATGCCTGCGGCTGAAGATTACGCACCAATTTACACAAAGGACACCAGGCGGACCCGTGGTAAATGTAGTCTCTTATGGCCAATCTTCCAATGATATGCCTACAAATACGTCACAATGCTGCAGACACCTTGGAGAAACGATAGGAAGGGCAGGCCCATTCCCGGCGCATTCACAGCCATATAAGGAGACAACAGAAAACAGAGCTTCGAAAATTCTGCCCATTTCCTGGTTAAAGTATCATCTTGGTTTTGCCTGTAGCATGAGTTCTGTGCCACTCACAGATAATATCTTTGCAGTTTTGGAAACCTTAGAGTGTTTTCTTTCCAAAGCCAATTATATGCATAGTCGAGCATCTTTTCGTGACAAAATATTGCGCTTAAAACGGGCACGTTTTTTTATCCATAAATTAAAAGAGCGCCCCCTATATCCAAGAAGTTAAACAGAAGGCGTTGTGACTTTTGGGCCTACTCTGAAATATGTGATAGTTGGCTTCTAAACGTGTTGGACAAAGTGGGTTTGGTATCAGTATGTATCAGTTTGGTGTCAGAATGATATCTTTTTGACTGATGGACGCTGACTTGATTTTTGACATTCATCCTTTTGCAGTACGTTTAAAGAGTGATGAACCATCACCAAACTGACAGGCTGAAATCAACACCAACGAGCGAAGGGTGAGGAATCACTATCACTGTCCGGCCATCCTGAGTTCAACGGGCCAGTCAATTGGGCATTTCTGCAGTATATTAGAGCATGTCAATCTCGTGGTGGTAAATGCCCTGGTCCTTCTGGATGTTTTTCAAAAAATATTTTAAAAAATCGACAGAGTCCCACTTCTCTCTTTCATTGCACCAAATTCTTACTTCCTATGACTTTCTATGATCAAACATGACAAATAGACCTTCTATGTTGATTCAGGACTTAACATAGTGGTATATATAATTTGGTCAGTATAAATGCCATTTGGACATGGTTCACTGACTTTTCGGTTTCGGAAGCTGACATCCTATGATCATATATTGCAAATGGACAAAACATAGGCCTTATGGACAAACTCAATAAAATAAGACAGATGTATGTTCATACGGTTATTACATATGTATAACTGACAAAAAATAATAATAATTGAAAAATGGTCCAGAAAGCACTTTTGTAGAGGGGGTTGTATTTTTTTAAACTATTAGATTTTCAAAATTTAACCCTTGGGTCTTGACTTTGTGACCATGTGCCATATGAAAATCTACGGTAGAGCACGCTCGCCATCTTTTGGATTTTTGGGGTGTGACACTTGGCATCTGCCATGTTCCACTTGCCATATGGTTTGGATGAACTGCAGTCCATTTGAATGGTATTTGCGATTGTGTATATTGTTCGCCCAATGGCAATAAGTTGCCATTAATTTTTGTCCATTTCATGGGGGTCTTCCCCTCGACATTAACGTAATAATATATGCTATCTTCGATCGGTCTGAAGGAAACAAAGATGGCTGTAGCTCAAATATCTCCCCAAATATCGCTCCGGAGGCGGTAAGCAGGGTTCTCGGGGAGCCGGGATAGGCTGTACAAACTCACCACAGATAGGGAAAAAATTACTGGGTGATTGGAGTTTTTCAGAGGTGGCAGGCAGCCTTTGAGCTAACTCCCTGATTTGCTCCATAATAGCCTTTAACCCATGGCCGTGGCGTCCATCAAGGAACTGAGCCCTTCCAAAAGGACCTGTACCAACTCCTCATGTCTCCCAATGGTGGCTCCCTGCAGGGAGACAGCGTGGCGGAGCTGGTCCAAGTCTGCTGGTTCTGTCATGGCCAGTTCGTACTATCAAGGAACAAGGTGAGACCCAGATGCAGACACAGGAGGCAGATGGTTGGAGTCTTACAATGTTTATTAATCCAAAAAGGAGTAGGCAAGAGAATGGTCTTGTACAGCCAAAAGGTCAAAACCTGTTCAGAGTCCAATATGTACGGAAGGGCAGGCAGATTCAAGGTCAGGGCAGGCAGCATGATCAGGCAGGTGGGAAAGTAGTCCAGAGTCAGGCAGTGGTCAAAACCTGGAAGACTAGCAAAAGTGAATAGAAAAGGAGTACGGGGAAAAAAACACGCTGGTTGACTTGACTAAACATACAAGAAGAACTGGCACAGAGAGACAGGAAACACAGGGATAAATGCACTGGGGAAAATAAACGACACCTGGAGGGGGTGGAGACAATCATAGGGACAGGTGAAACAGATCAGGGTGTGACAATAATCTTAAAAATTGCCAAATTGGTTTTCACAGGTGTTTCACAAGGTGTTCATTATTGTAAGTTGTAATGCATCCTTTTGATGGTATTTATATTTATTTGTTCAACATTATTCATTGTATCCTAGGATCTACAATATGTATCTACAATAGATACATATATATTCAGCCACAAGGGTGTACTAATGAGGAGGACTACTGAAATAATATTATTTCAGTGTAGATAAGGGAAGGCCAGGTTAAACTAAAAACATTACAGCCAGACAATCTGGTGTATGAATCAGGTGGATTTACATAAGAATGGAGTGGAAATTAGCTGACTTTTTGATCTGTAAGGTAAGTAACTTTAATGTGTCAAGCAGATTACAAGCAGATTGCCATTTCCGAAATGAAGCAACATTTAAGACATGTTTTTCATGTTGTAATGTTACCAAGGTACCCAAAAGTAGTATGCTTTCATTTTATTAGCTAAACAAAACTTGTTTAAACAGCAAAATTGTCACGGAGATCAGCCTTGTTTGCATAGCGATGATGAAAATAACATAATTTAGGCTGTAATCATTCATTAGGTCATCACACCGTTGATATAGCAACGGACACTAATAGTTCATTAAATCCCATTGTGAAGCAGAGGGGGACACTTTTTGGCTGGGGGACATTATTTGGCATGACAGGCCCCCTAGCTGCTGCTTATGTCCAGGGCCGGCCCTGGCAATCAAGGAACCACTTTGGCTTCAATCAGAGCCCTCAACTAGAAGGATCTGAGCACAGCGAGAATAGCTGCTGAGTTTCTAGGGCTCTCAGGCAAGGGTTGTGCAGGTAGTCTTTGTTTTGACGTTTAATTTAGATTAAAGTTTGTTCAAGTGATGGCATTGTAAGATTGAATAGAGCTCTTGTAACGTTTTCTTCACATACTTTCTCCAATAATTATAATGAGTGGGTCATTTAATCACACTTTCATTTATTCAACAGCTTTCATTCATATAAAATTGTACAGCTTGTTCCTCATCTGTCACACAGAAAGTAAGTGGGTGTTGACTCCATCTCACATATTTAACTTTTTAGCCAAAGGAGGGCACTGTGGTCCCGTTTTTCCTGGTGACAGTTTGACAGTGTGGCGCTTGCCTCATAGTAGCAGGTTCATGTTCAGTGAATGTTTTTTTCTATTCAGTGCTGCTCTATGTTGTATGGTTTGAAATGCTCATAATTACCAGACAATGTAATGTACATACCATACAATTCACTGTTGTCAGGGAGTTTAAAATGGGGATTTTCTTTAATAAAGAAAAAATGTCTTCTTCATATGTAAATCTAATCAGGAATCCTGAGGTCTAGTCCTATCACTGAATGTATAATAACCCCACATTCGACATAAGTGGACTTCAATGGTCAGAGAGGAATAGAGGGGAAAAGAGACTATCAGATATGAGCACAGAGTTCCTGTAGAAAGCATAAACTGACTGTACAAAAGATTAGACTGACCAGGTGAATCCAGGTGAAAGATATGATCCCTTATTGGTGTCACCTGTTAAATCCTCTTCAAGCAGTGTAGACGAAGGGGAGGAGACAGGTTAAAGAAAGATTGTTAAGCCTTGAGACAATTGAGACACGGATTGTGAATGTATGCGATTCAGAGGGTGAATGGGCAAGAATAAAGATGTAAGTGCCTTTGAACAGATATGGTAGCAGGTGCCAGGCGCATGGCTTTGAGTGTGTCAAGAACTGCAAACCTGTGCCTCCCGAGTGGCGCAGTGGTCTAAGGCACTGCATCTAGCTGTGTCACTAGAGATTCTGGGTTCGTGTCCAGGCTCTGTCTCAGCCGGCAGCGACCCAGGAGACCCATGGGGCGGCGCACAATTGGCCAAGCATCGTCTGGGTTAGGGGAGAGTTTGGTCAGCCGGGATGTCCTTGTCCCATTGCGCACTAGCGACTCCTGTGGCGGTCCAGGTGCAGTGCACGCTGACACGGTAGCCAGGTGTATGGTGTTTCCACAGACACATTGGTGTGGCTGGCTTCCGGTTTAATTGAGCATTGTGTCAAGAAGCAGTACAGCTTGGTTGGGTTGTGTTTCGGAAGACACACGGCTCTCGACCTTCGCCTCTCCTGTACGGGAGTTGCAGTGATGAGACAAAACTGTAACTACCAATTGGATACCACAAAATTGGGGAGAAAAAAAGTGGAAAGAAAAAAGAACTGCAAACACCCGTGTGTTTCAAGAATGGTCCGCAAACCAAAGGACATCCAGCCAACTTGACACAACTGTGGGAAGCATTGGAGTCAACATGTGCCAATATCCCTGTGGAACGCTTTCGACACCTTGTAGTCCATGCCACAACAAATTGAGGCTGTTCTAAGGGCTACGTGGGTGCAACTCAATATTAGGGAGGTGTTTTGTACAGTCAGTGTATGCCTGATAGCAACGTACTTCCAAATGTCTGATTGTCTTAGGGATGTGGACTGGAGTGATTGACGGAGCTGGCTAGCTCCGGAATAATTGATGTTTGCTCCGGAATCGACGAAAGCCGATAGTCACACGGATAGCAGCTAGCTAGCTGTGAGATCCGGGTATGAATGTCCAGAGAGCAGTTGAAATCCAGGGACATGGTGCGAAAAATTGGTCCGGTATGTTCCTTCCCGAGCCGCGCTGCGCCTTACAAAACTGGCGATAGATTTTCGAGCTAAAGGATAGCTGATGACCACAAACCATGGTTAGCTGAATACTAACGATTTGCCAGTAAAGAAGCTAACTAGCTTCTGAACTAGCTTCTGATTAGCTTCTGGATTAGCTTCTGGGCTAGCTCCCGGCTAGCTTCTGGCTAGTTTCAGGCTAGCTTCTTGGAGTTTCTGGCTAGCTTCTTGGAGGATTACAGATTTGAGGTAAATAATACTTTTTTATAAATATAAATTGGTGAGGCGGGTTGCAGGGGAGTGTTTTGAAGATGAGTTGATGGAAAATAAAAATAAAATGTATGTGAAAAAAGTTGTAAATATATATATATATACAGGACACGACAAGACGAGGACAAAAGACGTCTGAACTGCTATGCCATCTCGGTATATAGATGAAGCATCAGACAAATTTGCTGGGAGAACATTAGGTACAAAATTGAATGGCTGAATGGATTCTGTAGCTTTTGTTTTAGTATGCTCTACCTTGTGTTACCATCCAACCCTTACTTTGTTAATTAAAGTAAGATTCAAAAGGATCAACACAAATCTATGTAGCCAGTGTTCGTTTCTGTTTTCTCGATCCAAAATGAGACCCTAACTTCAATTCATTTCTTAATAAAAGTACAGTAGCATGATAAGCACATTTGCTATTTTCAGATATCACAGCACACTGCTAAAAGACAATGCCTTTTAAAAGACAATGCCAAACTATAAAGTGATCCGGTATTAGGTAACTGTCTCTATTTAGACAACCGTTAGACCGTTGAGCTGGCCCATAATAGTTTTACGTTCTTTAAGTGACAGCATACAAGATTGCTTTCAATACTGCAGGTCTTCAGCAAATACATATTGATATGTATATGATATACATTCTTCCATGCTATGTTGTAACAATAAATCTGAATAACTTGTGAGTTCCATCAAAACAGTCCTATAGGAGAGGCCGAGGGCAATTGGTACATTGCAATTGGAACACCTTGAATTACTCCAATCAGAAACAAGCAAATACAAATACAAGACCCCACTGACAAATAAATATACAAGAAAGTTGATAAACTCAGAAAGTAATATATGTTCAGCTTGTCGGGTTAAGCCTATAATATCCCTCAGGATGTGAAATTACTTTTTGTGTAAATACTCTATCCTTTATTTTGAAATATGCTTCTTTATTTTATTTGTTTCTCTTTCAGTAAAGGACAATACACAGAGGAGCTGAGCCTTGAACCATGAGTCAGTTGTTTCTATGAGCACTGAAAGACCAATTTGGAGGAACAATTTTTCCAGAGGTAAATGCCAACCACATAAGGACATTCATTGTCATCAACATAAAATTAATTCTGAACATGATGCGGTTGCACATGTGAAGGTTACAAAAAGTTCACTGAAAGTTGATCAATCTTAACTATTACCATTAAATTGCCACAGTAGGATGGCACAGTGTGACGACTATGATTCCATTATAGATGCCACCTACTAGTGTACTGCAAACTGTGCTCGTACCATCATTTCTTAGAAACTACAATCTGATTGGAGACTTGGTTCAACATTATTCAGCAATGCATGTGTACAACATGCTACAGCAAGGCAAATTGAATTGTCTTTAAAAGTTTGTCAGCGCTATTGACCATTGTGACTCTCAATATACAAACATGTAAAACATGAGTTTCACATGAGTAAAATTAGTTTATTTCACTTAAATAGTTCTTCGGAAAATGTGGATTTCCGGTGTAGGAAGGCTCTGATTAGCCAGTCTCGTCCTGGCCATTTAACTATTATGCAAATTATTATTCTGTACAATAATCAACTCTCTTCCTCCCTGAGAAGAGGGCTACCCACATCCTGAACTTGGACAGAATTATAGCCTGGAGTGCAGCAGGGCAGAAACCTAATTTGAGTCTTCTGAATTTCCCTGATAAATGTGTCCTACACTCTTTAAAAAAAACATGTTACCTAAGAACCTAAAATGGTTATTTGGCTGTCTCCATAGGCAAACCCTTTGAAGAAACATTTTTTGTTCCAGGTAAAACCTTTTTTGGTTCCATGTAGAACCCGTTCCACAGAGGGTTCTACATGGAACCCAAAAGGGTTCAACCTGGAACCAAAAATGGTTATCCTATGGGGACAGCTGAATAACCATTTTGGAAGAGTATACAGTTGTTAATATACAGTGTACATTTCATAAATGAATGAATCTTAGTTAGTACCCTTCTCTGCTATTCCTTACTGGATTAAAGGAACGTTATTGTGTCTCATTCTCGTGTAATTGAATCCAACCAGTAAAGTCCAAACTAAGTGTATGTGTCTATACTTACTTATGACTTTAGCTTGCTAAACTAAACGGCCCCTGTTACAGCTGCACTGAAGGTTGCTTGGGGGTCAAATAACAATTGGCATTGTAAATCGTCTGGAGCCTTTCCAAGGTACATACCATAGCGAACAACGGGCAGGCACCAAAATAGCAATCATGACAGGACCTGAATGTTTTACCAGCTTCCCATGGGGTGGACATACTGGGATGGTTGCATTAGCTGTCTCCAATGACAATCACCTGATATAATGTTCATGGGATGATAGTTAGAGCTATGCAGGGCTTGATCCATTTATAACCTGACTGACACACTGAGTTTTCATCTGTCTCTCTATGTAGGTTGACACTCATCGACTGGCTGGGGTTCTGTTCAAGTGCAGGTGCAACCAGCAATGACAATACCAGAGTTCATTACATCATTTAGCAGACGCTCTTATCCAGAGCGATTTACAGTAGTGAGAGCATACATTTTCATACTGGTCCCCCGTGGGAATCAAACCATGCTCTACCAACTGAGCCACATGGGACAGTTCATCATCAGTGTATAATGTTTGGCACAATAATGCAACAATTAATTATAAACGTTAAGTTATGTTTCATATTCACATTTTTGTGGGTTATCACAACTGGTGTTAATGAAATCAGCAGTGTTGGCCTTAAAGGGTCAATCAGCAGTTGCTTCATAATTTTTTTGGGAGGTCCATAAACTGCCATCTGAAAAGTCCAGCCGAAGAGAAATGTATATGCCGCCAGGCCTACTGCCCGCAGAGTGACTATTCAAATGTCTCTCCCCTCTGTCACTAACACTCTGTAAATCCCTGCAGATAGGAACATCTGTCCCATAAATATATAATAATCTCACAGACTCGCCATGCTTGCCCACACACACATCCTCCGGTCCTGTCCTATCCTTGGGAGACAGTACTCAGTCATTAGACAATATTTAATCGGAGTGTAGAGTATTTGCAGGGTATCATCAATATTATTATGGCAGGATAATTTGAGTCGCATTCATCGTCTGTTTCTCAGATGGTCACCTGCCCTCAGTGAACACCTTTAGCTCAAATAACTGGTAGATCAAAGCACTTCAGATACAACACTGTGATGGACTTTTAAACAGACCAGAACACATAAATGGACTCAATAGAAATCGCTGGATTCAAGGATGAGAATCCAGGTGGGGGAATTCTATCCAAATTGGTTTCCTAGTAGCCTTCTTGATGATATGCATCCGCAGCCTGTTGTATGTCTTAAATAGAAGCACAACGCATGGCCTTTTATAGTAGTCCCCCTATTGTTGGCAGCATTGCACTCAGGGAGGGGCTGAAGACAGAATAAAGGGTCCCAGACACTCCAGGACACCTCTACCCAGTGTGTGTTAGCAGTGTCATTCCTCCTGTGTGCCCTGAGTATAGTCGTGCATCGCAATGGCGCCCAAGAAGAAGGAAGAGCCCAAAGAAGCACCTAAACCCAAGGCCCCAGAGCCTGAGCCAGTCAAGATCCCGGAGTTTAACCCCACAGAAGTCGTGGTACAGAATAACTCCTATTTTCACTGGTTTGCATGAAGGGAATAGGGAAAATATGATGAGCTTTGGATGTGGGATGGGGGAAACATCAACATAACAATGTTTTTATTTGATTATTTGTTATCTTCGAACATGTTTAAAATGATTTGTTTTATTGGGGATTTATTTAAGACTAAAAAGGTGTGTTACTCATGTACTTGTTAGATGCTAAAATTGTAACTGGGCTATCATACAGCACATAATTCCACTATCATTTGGGTGAGGTTCCACTCTTTTCATATTCATCAAATTGATAAGAAAATGTAATACTCTTAATCTCAACATCAAGCCATCTATCCACTTGAGGACAAAATTGACCTTTCAAGGAGATGGTAATAACAGTTTGGTCTTCCATTGATAGTCATCTGTGTTTTTCAAGAACATCAGAGACACCATGTGACGTGAACAGTGCAGTGCATGCAAATAGGAGTCCTACAGTTTAGCCGTTTGGACAAGGTCCAATGCAGCCATTTTTAAGTCACTATCAAAAAATGTCTGTGTAACAATGAAGTATCTTACTAACCAAGTTACCATCCACAGTGTTTTATGTGAATGAAGTCACCGTAGATTAAAAAAATATATAAAAAAAAACAAAACAGCTATGATGGAAACAGGTAGTTTCGGTACAATTGCCGACAGGTCATTTGTTTGTTTGACATGGTGGGATTTTTTTGTGTAGGTAAAATGTATTATGCGAGAAATGGTGGTGGAAAGGCTTTTATGTGCAAATATTTATATAATACCCATTATATCGAAGTGAACTTGGAGTCACTCGATGGTATAGTGTGTGGTCCAACCACTATGACTAGGGAAACCATGCAGCTTATTAGGCTACAGATTAGATACGTTATGATGAACTTCACAGGGTGGAGAAAGTACATGGTAATGAGCTTGATGCTCATTTTCAATAAATAGCGAGGGTCATATTCTGGTGACATGATGATTGATGCTTGACTGCCGTTTGACAAATAAACATATTCTTGTTCTAATCCATAATTAACTCACCATGTAGACCACCCTATATCTGCGAACTGTGGGCTATTTAACGCAGCAGTTTCTGTGACAAAACTATCGGTAGAGTTGAACATATGATGGAAACACATTGAGCTTTAGATTTGAATTCGGTACATGAAAACACAAGCAAAAAATAATATATTGTGTGCACTGTTTCATCACTCGCTGACTTTTCCGCAACAAGTCAGTTGCGGAAAAGGCGCATATCTTCTTCATGCGGATTTTAGAATAGTCTCATGAAGATCTGTCGCCAATTGGATGGAAACCTAGCTAGTGTGACTGTTTTCAATTAAAATGTCCAAAAAACAAATCTAAATGTTTCTTAGCAAAGAGTGGTCGGACGGAGTGGGTAGGGGAAACTTGAACTAGCTGTTATTGGTATAGAGGTTTGGAACCCTCTTTCTTATTGGTCTAGTAACTAATTTACCACCTGGTGATGTCAAAAGTCAGGCCAAAACTCCATCCGACCAAAACAGGATGACATTTCAGGCAGTCATTTCAAACAGCTCTTACACTAAAAGGGCATTATCATAATTGTCACAATTTCACAGTACTATTCCAACCTCAGTGTGGAAATATATATAAAATCAAGTTTTTGACTTTAAAGATAAGATAATACGAGTAGCTTGACAGATTGAAGAGGAACAATGATAATTAACCTGACAGGCAAACATCTACATGCATTTCAAGACCTTTATAGAGCATGTTATCTTCATACTACTATTTACATCGTCACAAGTCACATTATTTTGTACTTAAGCAACAGTAGCTTGAACTTGATGGAGCTTAAAGTTGGGGGAATATTGGCTTTACACAAGGCAAAGTTTGTTTCTTGCTGACTCTGCCTCTTCTATATAAGTAAACATTTTCATGGTTGAGGGAACAGCTGTATTATGTAGTGAGGTTAAAACCACTCAATGTGATTTTAATTATGGCCATGCATAGCAGACCACCCAAATCGGAATGCCTTATTTGTGCATAAAAATAAGAAAGAAGTGCAAAGATAAATATATATATTTCTAACCAAGGCCAAATATTTGAAAACATGTTAAAATATTTTCGCACAACATACACAATAGGAAAATCGTCAAGAGCATTTTACGATGGTGAACAAGTGCAAGAGGGACGTTCCTTTCCTATCCTCATTACATGAAGGATATCAAATGAATATGAATAGGATTTTAATACAGTTTTAGGTTAGACCTTTGATGTTTTTCAGATAACCTGAAAGGTTGGTGAAGCACAATTACATTTTCATGTCCTTCTCCTCCTATACTCCTCCATTTTCCATTCACTTTACATTTAGGTTCATTCAGAGTGGGGGATACTACTACCATCAAGGCCAGAGTCATGCCTTATGTATTTGACCTCAGTTTTTTAAAAGTCATTTTCACTGTTGCTCACAACATGCAGTTAACTATGTTGTTGGCCATTTTAAATCACTACTTTGTGTCCACATCCTGAACCAAAATGTTATTTTTGTTTTTCCTTTCAGCTTGAATTCACTCCTGAGCAGATTGAGGGTAAGATTGAGATTGTAGTTACAGTTGTGACCTGGAATGGTACACGTATTATAATAGAGGTTGTTTTGGGTTTGTAATTTTAGTATTTTAGTATTTTTGAACATGAGAATACCAAGAAGTGCCTCATACAGTTGAAATGACTAATTGGAGACTGTTGGCATTTGATAGGCTGAGAGCTTGTTCTCTAGTCATTAGCAAATTAAATTGATGGTTTGTGGAAGTGTTCTGAGTGCAACCATATCAATTTACATTCATTTACAGTGGTGTGTGACAGATGACAACAATGATAACTTTTCTCCATTGACAGTATAGTGCAAGATAGGTCCTCGTCGCTCAGTTGGTAGAGCACGGTGCTTAATTTGCCACGATGGTGGGTTCAATTCCCAGGACCACCCACATGCAAAATGTGTTCATGCATGACTGTAAGTTGCTTTGGATATAAGTGTCTGCTAAATGGCTTATATTACATACAGGAAAAAAAGTGATATATTGAAAGCAGGAGGCAATCCCCCTTTGATTTCCTCACCACATCAACACGTGGCGGCACACTGTTAGCATACCACAGATTGTGGCATTTCCAGCCTCTCCTCAAAGTGAGATCTGCCTGCTTTTAGGGCCCTGCCAGACACTCACTGCACTCGGAAAGCTAAGCGGAACAGATTTTAGACACACAGTGATACTTTCGTGTTGCTCTCTCCACAGATTTCAAGGATGCTTTCCAGCTGTTTGACAGGACACCACTCAATGAGATGAAAATCACATACGGACAGTGTGGCGATGTGATCAGGGCACTGGGGCAGAACCCTACCAACGCTGAAATCACGTACGTCCTTGGAAAGCCCAAGGCTGAGGGTAAGTCCATGCAACAATCTATGATCAGTTTTATATTAGTGTTTTTCTAAAATAAAAACATACTGCTCAGTTTGCTTTCTTCGATGTTTCATCAATAATCTTTTAACATTTAGCTATTATTACTTTTTATATTTGAAATTTAATAGAGGTAATCATACATTTAATATGTATTCTTTTAATTCAATCTAAGTCAATGTTATACATTTCTAACCCCTGTGTTGGTGATGGTATGGACGGTTTCAATGACATTTGATTTTGTTGTTTCATACAAAGAGATGGCGACAAAGATGCTGGACTTCGACAGCTTCCTGCCAATCCACCAACACATCTGCAAAGCCAAGGACCGCGGCACATATGAGGATTTTGTTGAGGGTCTGAGGGTATTCGACAAACTGGGCGATGGCACAGTCATGGGCGCTGAGCTCAGGCACGTTCTGGCTTCACTAGGTGAGTCGAACGCCTCAGACATCTTTAACATACACCATTCAATAATACAGACAAAAATGGTTTGATCTTGCTGTAACCAACTCTCGCACATTCATTATTGGACCAGGCTAAAGTCGGCTATAAAGGTTTTAGGGCAGACTCAAGTTTAACGGTATTAGAAAAGGGAATTGAACAGTATTGTTGATTGGTTGAAGGTGAGAAGATGAAGGAGGATGAGGTTGAGCAGCTCATGACAAACCAGGAGGACGCCAACGGCTGTGTAAACTACGAAGGTTAAGAAATGATACCCTCTTCTTGCTATCATTGACTAAACATTCCAAAACATAGCTTTTAAATCAATCAAGATCTCTGTATGTAACTCCCTCGTCTATTTCTCCTCTCAGATTTTGTAAAACACGTCATGGCATCTTAAAAAGGCTGCCAAGACACCCGATAGTTGAAGACGGGGGATTGTTCATATGGTTATGGAAAGTCCACACCATGTCCCTGATCCCATATGCTCATCTCATGTGCTCATCCCTATGTGCCCAATTGGATTACAATTCCATCAGGTGACGGGACCAATTAACATCAACTAATTGTTCAGTGTTTTCATTTTGCTCCGCATCTTGTTCACTCAAATAACAAATGTGATTGTACTAATCATTTGTGGATCAAAACGTGTAATTAAACAGAATGATTCATTATTATAAATCAAATCAAATCAAATCAAATTTTATTTGTCACATACACATGGTTAGCAGATGTTAATGTGAGTGTAGCGAAATGCTTGTATTGTGCAATACTGTACTTCTGAATTTTACCTATCGTAACTGTTTTTCATTAGTCATATTTTCCTTGCCATGTGACGGTATACTGTATTGGGGTCTAAGGTCAATGCTGCCTCATGTAGCCTACATCCAATAGAGGGTGTCATTGGTCTAACTAATATTCTTTACCAAACAATCAGCTCACAGTGATACATGAAAAGAAACTGCTAAAAAATAAAACACATAAAAGGAACAGGCAAACTCCGTATGGAGGTCCTTCATAATCATACATCAACAATGACAATTCTTCTTACTGTATCAAGTTAAGCTTCATGAACAATCTTACGAAATCTTTATGGCGAAAAGAGATGAGACTCAGTTGGACATGTGTGCTCTGACATGTAATATATTTCATTCACACACAGTCAGTAGCCATTGTAGTCTCTCTATCACATACATTCACATTCCAGGCAGACACCATGTTCCACCTTTTTGTGTCTCCATTCTTCGCTTCTTTGGTTTATCAAACCACACAACCTATGCCACCTTAACGACGCCACTTGATTTTCCTGGTTGCAGACACAAGAGGGCAGACATGTATCAAGTACTGAAAGAAAAAGTACTATTAATATGTCAGAGAAATACCAAATTGATATATTATCAGGATGAATAAGAGCTTCATTTCAAGTATGAACTGTAAAAAAAATCAAGCTAGTTTATAAAAAGTAAAGAGTTTGTTTTAAATATTCCAAATGTAGTGTATGTATAGGCCTACATTATATTAACTGGCTTCTTACCTTCCACAAATAGATTAAGCCCGTGGTCTGAAAACCAGAGACCTTTCTGTGTTTGGTTTGTTTAACTGATTGTTCTCAGCAGGAAAACACGCCATAATCACCTGGTATTACAAATCGGATTTAAGATGATTGGATAACTGTCCGGTTACAGATCAGTAGGTCCACATCAGTCACCAGTGTCCACATGATGTCCCCCCCCACCCCCCAATATTTCCATTTCAGTATACATTGTAACTTATTTACCTTTCGTGTGGATAACGTCTTGCTAATTTGATTATCTGACTCCTAGGAAGAGTACTGTAGAGTGAACAGCAGTCTCTCAACTCATTGTCCTAATGTACTGTAGCACTTCGGACATGTTGTTTTAGCCCCAGTCCCCATGGCTCAACCCCAGGAAGACCCCCTGAATGCTGCTCTCTGTAATAACTAACATTGAGATTCATTAAGCCTGAATGACTTGATAGACAATCCTGCTCTGGATGGGACGTCTCTTATACAGTGAATAATAAGTTAAATAATCTGTCTGTAAACAATTGTTGGAAAAATTACTTGTGTCATGCACAAAGTAGATGTCCTGACCAACGTGCCAAAACTATATTATTAACAAGAAATTTGTGGAGTGGATGAAAAACACATTTTAATGACCCCGACCTAAGTGTATGTAAACTTCTGACTTAAACTGTATATGATTTTTTGCGTAACCAATGTTAGGAGGCTACATTCATATTAATCTGAAATGTTGCTCCAGAAGACATTGAGCTGATTGAAGGTCCTAAGTGTCCTTAGATAAGCGTCATTCATGTAGATATTTAGGGCAACTTTTTCTATCTGCAAAACTCATAATAGTAGCCAAAATGATCGGTTAAGTTTGATGGAGATGCGTTGTTGATGCCCCTTCGCTGCACTTTATGCGAAAGTGACTATCAAGGCATGAGGCCAGACCCAGATGCAGACACAGGAGGCAGATGGTTGGAGTCTTACAATTTTTATTAATCCAAAAAGGGGTAGACAAGAGAATGGTCGTGTACAGGCAAAAGGTCAAAACCATTTCAGAGTCCAATAGGTACCGAAGGGAAGGCAGATTCAAGGTCAGGGCAGGCAGGCAGGATGATCAGGCAGGCGGGAAAGTAGTCCAGAGTCAGGCAGTGGTCAAAACCGGGAATCATAACATACAGTATGTGAAAACTTTTACTCACCATGCAGTTATGACATCATTTATTATTCGCCAAGTTAATGATTGGTGAAATGCGACTGAAAATAGTCACAGGGAACTTGAGGGACATATTACAAGTTGTAGGAGGACCCAGGAGGATATGCAGCTATAGCCCGAGAGGCACATCAAATCCACAAAACACCTTTTAATCGTCTGTCAAGCAGCAGGAGCATTAATTGTCACAATAAGCCTTTATTTGCTTGAATCAGAGATGCAGCTAATTGTTAGGGCTATATAACTCACAGTGAGTACAGTGAGAGTGCTGCTACACTTCATTCCATCCAACTACAGTAAGAATAGTAGGAAACCCAATCCACATATACAGTCTATTTAACCTGGCACTCTTCCTTAGGCCATCTTCAGATACTCCAATGAGTCTAGCATCTGCATGTAAGGTTAGCATGCCATGGAGTCAGTGTAGCCAGCATCCTTCATCATTCAAATATTTTTTCTATTCAATAGTTTTAATGGTAGTCTGTGGTTAGAGATGTTAAGTCGTTATTAAGCCCTTATTGGGTCAAAGAGATTCTAATCCAAATTGAGCACTGGTATAATGAAATAGAATGAATACAATGCACAAAATGCAATCCGTCTCCTCAGTGAATACTGATTATTGAATGAGTCTAAGTCTGGAAATGCTGGACAAGATTGTTGTTAGCAGCCTTACAAACCAGAGAGAATATTTATTTCAAATCTGAAGATTTTACCACATGTACTTGTATAAATGCATATCAATTACACATATCAGTACAACAATTAATGTAGAAACATAGTTTTTGCTCTTTACACAATGTTTTTCTGTAAGGCAACATTGGTATTTCAACAAAAAGCCAAAATGCATTTATGTACATTAATACTTCATTAATTCAAACCGACATAAGAGAATGGTGAAGCTTTATAAAGTATGAAAAAGGTTGGGAAAAGTGCACTGACAACAAGTAAACACGTTTCACATCTTTGGTGAATATTACATTTTGAATGAATTAATCATGAAAAATAAAGTTTCAAGTTTCAATCTCAAGTTTTAGTTGGATTTCCATTGGTGAATTTAAAACTCTGCTTACCTTTTAATTAACATTCATGGGAGTGCTGTATGTCCAGAATTGTGATGGCTTCAATAGACTAAACACATCATGGAGAGTACAATTTAAACTGTAAAATGAGAGATGGTGATACAAACAAGTAAAATAACATATTCATACCTTTCTATGATTGCTTTGGATGGTTGTAAGTATTCATGTAACCTGAATGCTCTGAATTTTCTTAATGAATTACTACGGTCACTAACAGTAAAAGAGAAAAAAAACATATTTACTTCATAAAATGTGTACAAATACTGTATTAATTACAAAATACAACAAACTTTAAAATAGTTTATGTACAGTACAGCTTAACACTTTTGTTATACATGTTTTAGCGCACTCTTTGAAGATTTTATCTTATTTTTTAGACCTTGATGATTAAAACAGCTCCAATATAAACATTCAACTTGGAGGCACCTCCCAAACATAACATAAATAACAAAATGATGTCCAACCAACAGGGCTTAGTGTTTTAGGACAAGAAAAGAGCTAAAATATTTACAGTTTTTCACATACAGTAGTTTATTGGCAATTTATTTAGATCTTGGGACTGTTTGCGGGAAAACTATTTGCTTGAAAAGTTGGTGGTATTTAAGAGAGGAATTGCGCATATGGAGTGAGTCACATTTATGAAAATATAACACAGGAAACTGGTACAAAGCCAACTCTTTCAGAAAATGATACATCAAGCAATCAAGGGGTGCAAACTCTAATGGACATGACAGGTTCATCATTTATTCTATGGTACCACATTATTTTCACAGTAATTGTCGAATGGTGAAGAGAAAAATAACTGCCCTTCCAGAAGTAAATCTTTCATTACAAGCAATTTGATAAATTATAATTGGCTATTCTACAACATAAATGTGGGTCTAGTCCAATTTCAATGCCAGGAAAATGTGTAAAGCAATAATTAATTCTGACTGTCACTGAGCCGTACCTACGTTATATTTAAAAACAGCAACTCTCAACAGATGTTATATATTTTAATTTGAGCATCTTGCTTACTATATACTCCCAAAGTATCGTTTTTTGTACTTTTACCCCTTCTTGGTGGTTACAGTCTTGTCCAATCGCTGCACCTCCCCTACGGACTCAGGAAAGGCGAAGGTTAAGAGCCATGCATCCTCCGAAACATGACCCTGTCAAGCCGGACTGCTTCTCGACACACTGTTCGCTTAACCTGGAAGCCAGCTGCACCAATGAGTCGGAGGAAACATCATCCAGCTGGCAACCAATGTCAGCTTGCAGGCAACCAATGTCAGCTTGCAGGCACCCGGCCTGCCACAAGGAGTCGCTAGAGCACGATGGGACAAGGAAATCCCTGCCAGCCAATCATTCCACTAACCCGGACAACACTAGGCAATTGTGTGCCGCCTCAATTGGCCCAGTATCGTCCGGGTTAGTGGGTGCCTGCAAGCTGACATTGGTCGCCAGCTGGGTGATGTTTCCTCTGACTCACGGCCAGCTGTGACACAGCCTGGGACCAAACCCAGGTCTGTGGTGATGCTTCAAGCACTGCGATGCAGTGCCTTAGACCGCTGCACAACTTGGGAGAGCTAAATACTCTCAAAGTAACTCAACTGTGAGGTACATGGTTGCTTATAAACCTAAATAGATTTATACAATGATTTATACAAATACCCCAGATCAGTGAGCTTGTACTCAATACCCATCTAATTGCATAATTTCTACAATTCCACATTTTAAGAACTTAATTCCCTGGGTGCATGGGTTCTACTGTTCTATTTTCCTGAATAAAAAGGCTTGCCTATGTATACTGCAGGGGGGGCCTGGAGGGAGATGAGGATAACACCCATGCAGGTCAGCCTGTCAGTCAGTCACCAGGGCAGAGCTTGGCATGTTGACCTGAGCAGAGCAAAGCATTAAGGAAGCCAAATGAAGATCTCACTAATCAGGCTCTATCTCTCTCTGGCTCCTCGACCCAACAGTTTAGTACTGACACTGATTAAGTATGGCACATTGGGATTTGAAAGAGAGAAAATAACTATGTGAAATGGATTTCATGTATGCACAATGTACTGTACCTTTAAATTACTCCTATTTCTCTTGACTTGGGACAGCTGTGGCATTGCGTGGACTGAAGTCAGGATCTGTTCAGTGTTTAAATAAGTGTTATGTAAAAGTCTCAGAATCACAGTCCCATTTCCATTATTTACATAATAAGATAATGGATATAATCTGAACTCAAACCCAGTAAAAGATAGCTTTGATTTATGATTACTCATCCAAATAAGAGCTGCCTTAGGGTTTTTTATACAGAAGAGAGAAAAACAGATCATTGATGTTGTGCTGCTCAAAGGCATTTGGGAATGATTGGCAGGGAACAATCTTAAAATAAATGAGCCTGAAAACATTTATACAATAGAATAGCTCTTAGGGTGACATTTTGACAACGCACAAAAAGTGGTGCTGATGACAAACCAAACGATATCACTTGGAGTCTGTACGTTCCTTATTACCGTGGTGATTAACAGTATCATTTGATCGCTCTCATTGCATCTCGAGCTCAGTCTGCAACAGACAGAACGCATTTTCATCCCGTGTCTGCTATGTTTATTGCACATTCCTGCTTATCCCTGCCCTCTCATAGACATGAAACAATGAAAGGTTATGGAAATAAATGCTGCTACAAGTATAGTAGAGTACTGAGAGTGATTAGGGTCTCTTTTGACATTAACACAGCTTTTTTTTTTGCCTCGTCAGGATTGGTCCTTGACAGGTCGACATTCCTGACCTATTAAAATCCAACCTGGTGTAATACAGTATGAAAACAGCTATTAATGCATTGCCAGTAAGACTCTGACTCTGCAATCTCTTCACAAAGTTGGTTTGGAGAGGCGGCATTGCCCATCTGTTCTGAATTTACTTCTCTGCCACACATCCAAGGAGGTTGTGTTACAGTACTGTAATTCGGAAATCCTAATGGGCGCTTCCTCAAAGCCCTCTCTATCTGTCCTTATGCAGCTGGGGTAAGACATAAAGGAAATAGACAACATTTATGGAGAGGTGCTTCAAGACAAGTCTCTTCCCTAGAAAAAAATGACATTTCTAAAGGTGTCCTTTGGATTTGGTCAAACGGCTGTGGTCTGTTTTATACTATGGAAGCTGATCCTGGTGGGTGAGGTGGGGAGGGACATGGCACGTGCCACGCGCACTCTCAGGGCATGGTTGTCCTGCCAACGATGCCATCTTTTCCTGGCTGCTGAGCGCACCTGGACGATGACAATGAAATACTGTATTAGTGGTGGGCAGCCAGTCTATCTGGTAGGACACAATATCTAGGGCACAGGAAATCTCTTGAACCTGAATTGACATATTTTATTTAACCTTTATTTAACTAGGTAAGTCAGTTAAAGAACAAATTCTTATTTACAATGGCGGCCTACCCAGGCCAAACTCTCCCCTAACGCGGACGACGCTGGGCCAATTGTGCGCCGCCTTATGGGGCTCCCGAACACGGACCTCTGTGACAGTAGTGGTGCATCTAGCACTGTGATGCAGTCACTTAGACCGCTACGCCACTCGGTCAACAAACAACTGTTACATAGCTTCTAAAGTATCCACAGTCGACTTCAATCAGTGTCTTTCATTTCATGTGTATATATCAACGAAAGCTTCATAGATGTAGGTGAGAACAGCAGAAGCAGGAGGGAGCCACATCTTTTCACAACCCTTTTTATGGCACTTGAATGAATTTCAGCAATGATTGACCACTAAAGTAAGGAGGAAATAGGTCTGGAAAAATAGAGCGCATCTTCATTAACGTTTGTTAAAAGAAAATAGCCTGCAGGATAATGATGGTAAAAGTAGGGTCTCAAGGACTTTCTGTCCACTGCCTCTCATAACGGTCCGCCACACAGCGAAGCCCACGAGTGAAAAGACCATTGTTGACTAACCTCGCCATTAAGAAAGCAGTAGAATACTGACACAAAGAACCCCTGGAAAACAAGACAGAACAATGTTAGAATGTACAGAATGTAACTTCATATGTAAAATCTGTTTTCATAGATCTTTATTAATTCAGTCAAATAAGGATGTACAATAATCAATTCACACAAATACGGGTAAAGTCACTCAAATAGGGATGTACAATATTGGACAATAATCACTTATTGGTCAGATATTTTATAGTGATTCCAAATAATCAGATTGCCACTCAAGGTGGACTAGCAATAGGCATTATTTTCAGAGTCAAAGTGTGATTCATGTAATAAAAATGCCACTAACTGCAAAGTTGGTGTTTACCAGTGGCGGTCAGTGACGTTTTTTGTTTTTTCATGAGTATGGCCTTATTTCTATGAAAGCATAATGGATGACTGTCATTCATATCCATTTTTCCAGTTCAATGTAACAGTGATAGATTTAGGCTACTACATAATAATAGTACTCTAATTTTCCTTATACCCATCATGAGGTTGCTACAGCCTA